>NC_052523.2:2110370-2411851 GCF_016746395.2 Drosophila simulans
AGGGCATCCGCCCCCTGGAAGAGGCTTATACCTGGCGTGTTCATATTCGGCTAAAGGGACGCCACAAGCAGCAAATTCAAATAAATTCCGAGGCGCAGGCGCTGTTTTCGTAGGCAACTCTAATTTTCTTCCTCTTGCTTCTGTTGACACCTTTGACATTAACATAGCAACGCGTGCTGTTAAGTGCAGTAAGCGATTCTGTAGCGAAAACAAGGCGTTCACACTACATATAATGTAGGGAAAGGGAATTAGGTTTTTATTCTATACTTGTACATACACTGTAATTGTTAAATTTAGAAATAATTATCTTCCTAAAAAATTACCGATATGTCGCAAAGATTGTGGTCCCGACAAAAGAGCTATAATCTGCCTGGTATACACAAGCTTCAAGATGATATTTTGCTGTATGTATGTATGTATGTTTATCATGCCAACTATTGTTTCGTCGTATTGTCGATAGGTGGAGCTGCTGTGCATTGCAGAATGCAGTAGATTTACTAATGGAATATACATACATATGTATCTATGAAAAACAAGATAGCGCTATAGTCGAGATAACAGGTATGTATTTCAGACATGGTAATACAAACTGTGGGCGTCAGAGTGGGTGTGACCAAAATGTTTTGGCATATCGCTAGACAAAAGCACAACAAAATAAAAAAAAAATATCAAAACGTTTTTCAAAGGCGTGGTAGTGGCTTGTATGCACAAATTATGCATCTCTCGAATCTTTTTTAATTTAAGACAGTCCGCTTATTTCATAATATCGAACAGCTTCAAAATGAAATGATTCATTATAAAGATATTATATTATATATATGAATATGAGTATTAATTAGAAGTTAACCCACATAGAGAAAACTTAGAAGAAATAAATCCCTTTAAATTTTTGACGGGCAAATGTTAGCATCAGTAGTAGTAGTATAGTAGTAGTATCCATATACATATACATATGTATGTATATCCTAACACCGTATTAAAAGAAAAACTCAAATGGATTGTTTTTAATTTTTATAATAAAACTTATTATTCAGTTAGTGTTGAGTGTCCTTGTTGCAATGCAAAAACAACAGCATATGTTCTTTTTCAATTTTTTTCATTTTTATTAATTTTATACAGACTGTCCATTCATAAACGCACTTATATTGGGACATTTATCTAATTTCTCGGCATCTATTTGGAAAACCTTGGACAAACGTTTCCAACTTTGCGCATCAAAGTAGTAGAAGGTGCCGCGCTCTTTTGTACCATTTTTTTCATATTGATCAATGCCAGGAATTCGAGTTATCCATATTTTCTCCTCCACGTGATACCGCCACTCGCGACTATGCCTGCGATGGGAGCAGAATATTAGTACATACATGGGGCTGCGCAGGAGGAAGTACTCACAATTCAGCAGCTGCCATTAATTGCATCATATCGCCGATGTTCGTGTAGAAAAGGAAAAAGAGCAGGTCTTCTTGCAGCTTTTTCAGTACCGGCGCTGTTAGTTTGTCTCTTATCGCAAAGTTAATCAGATATTCGGGTGGCACGTTGAACTCAACGTCTTGTGCTCTGCAAAAAGTAAATGCAAATCCAATGATACTACTTTGGCCAACTTTCCTGGTACACCCCTTACTCAAGAGTACTCAATAAACGATAAAATTATGTCAGTTTATTATGTAATCTAGCAATGTTGCAGCTCTTAAGTAAACTGACCTGCAGGGCTGTGCGACGAAGGGGCCAGCGAAGGTTGTATGCAAGCTCTCCTGCGAGTTCAGGTTCAGGCCTAAACCCGTGAGATCCGTGCCCAAGGAGAGCGTCACCAGATTGGGATCCGTTTCTGCAGCCCGAATGAACGTCAGCAGGCCAACCATGCCGAACTGGTTGTTCACCATGGTCGCTGGTATGTTTGTGACCTTCCCTAATTATGCAAAACGAACGAAAGGTAAATTTGTTACATTTTTAAGTAAATAAAAGATTACATGGTACAATTATTTGTGAATAAAATGGTGAATAGTAAAGTAAAGCTGTTGGGATTTTGTGATGGGCTTTGCAGGGAAATCATTGAATTATAATATGAAACAAATAATAATAGAAACCAACAAGACAATCTCATCAATCATCCGTATGCTAGAGTTTTCAAAGCTCCAAATTATCAAAAGGTATCAAATAGCTCTCTTCAGCTTTATGGACTAACTACATGTTGTGGGAAGTGTTCCGGCACTCACCATCTGGCGAAGTTTGCACGCCGCTCTTTACAAGTTTATCGTTGCTGGAATTATCGTTCAGATGCTCGCCGCCCGCTCCGCTCCCAGATGAGCCGCTTCCACTGCCCAGGCCGCCGCCCACGCCCATCATGGCATTGCTGTTGGGTACGCTGTTGACGCCGCCAATGCCGCTGTTACTGCCCACCAGTCCCACATGGGACCCGCCGACAACGCCGCTGGCTGCATTGCCGCCGACTCCTCCGCCTCCCGAGCTACCAGCTCCTCCGCCGCCGCCTACTGCCAAGCCCCCTATACCACTGCCAACGGCACCGAGACCATTGCCGCCTACAACGCCGACGTTGGAACCGCTGCTGCCGCTCGCTGATCCGCTGACCACTATCGAATTCATCGGCTTTTCCGTGCCATCCAAGTGGTTCTCTGTGGACGCACCTCCGGAGCCTCCTGTTCCGCCGACGCTCCCCACCGCGTTCGTTGTGCCGTCCGAGTTTTGGGTGCCCGGTAACGCAGGGAAGTCCTCGTTAGACATCGTGAACTCCGATTGCTCTGACGTCGGTTGCTTCACCATGCCAACTGAAAGCAGAAGAGGAGCAAGAAGGTCGCCCAGGGCGAATGAGTGAAGCGAAGAAATGACGTACTAAAGCAGTTAAAGCTCATACAATACACACGATTTTAGTTATTTTCTTTTTCCTCAACCAATTGAAATCAATGATATGGTCCAAACAGCATTTGCTCATGGTTTTAAGACATTTTACTGTGAATCAAAAGTTATCCTTCACCTATATACGAACTTATAAATGGTTAAGTCGCTTGCATTATGTGAACGGTTTCTTTTTATTCATTGATCATATTTTAAAGAAAATGAGATTGCATAATAATATGCTTCATGTATAATCCGGAATCGATTCCATCAAATTTCGATTTTAAACTCTGACTTGCAAAAGCTCTTCTGATTCCATTAGTATTGTCCGTATTCGGTTGGACCAACGTAGCCAAAGTTTATGTCCTTGACTGAAACTAGTTTTCTTATTGCCCAAATACCCAAACCACCACCCGAGTTTAGTCACAAATACAGCGTAGCATAACTAAGTGGGCTTAATGAGCTGATCACAAGACACCACGCATACAGCTGATTCTTAATCGTAGTTTTAAAAACAGAAATAAATAAAAAGAAGTGGATTTTGATTTGAACTCACAAGAGGTAAAGAAATTACCATAGGGTTTGCTGCCCGGCGGCTGGAGCGGATTCGATTGGGGCAGTGTCTGGTCGTTCTGGCCGCGCGCATTCGTCAGCGAGGGAAACTCCGTGGGATCGAGCAGGGCAGGCGTGGAGGTGTCGCTCCCACCGCCGCCGCCGAACACGTGGAAGTTATTCAAAGGACCGCCACCGCCTCCGCCCGTTCCGTAGCCGCCGCGACCCGTCTGCATGAAGTTGCCCATATTCGACTGCGGAAAGAGATTATTATTAGCCAAGTCTCAACAAATTGTTTTAGAATTAGGCCTGACATCTCCAACTCAATCTTAATAGATGAAACATTTTTTATGTAATATTAATGCATTTGTAACTTCTGAAAGTAATGTATAATCCGTTGTATCAAAAATGTTTTTTTTTTTATATAAATCTGATCGATCAGTGATATGTGATACCCACAGTCAATGCTTATAGATATTGTTAAATGTTTTACTTTGAGTATCTTGCACAAGACCAAGTTGGAGGAGTGAGACTTTGTTGTAATGCCGCGCTGCTTACCATGGGACCACTGCCCAATCCTTGCATGGCTCGCCGCTCCACAAACTGCCGCTGGCCGAAGAGGTTGGCGTTCCGGTTGCCGCTCGAGATGGCGGGTCCGCCGACCGACAGCTGGGCATTCCGGTTCGGCGACAGTTGGGGCTGCTGCTGCTGTTGTTGCTGCTGCTGCGGCGCCTGTCCGTAGTTCGCCGTTCCTGGATAGGAGTTGGCGAAGTCTAGGGCAACAAATGTGAGTTGGTGCTGCGTCAAAAACTTTGGGCGACAATTGCTTACCGGTTTGAAACATGCCCGACGTGGGCGTCACATGGCCAGCCAGGGAGCTACCACCGAATCCGCCTGTTGTCCGGCCAGCTAACGCCGCGTTCGCTATACTTCTCGGGGGTTGTTGAAAATTTAAATTCGCCATAATCTGCAATGGAAGGGGTTGTCGGTTATTAGGCTGCGGCCTTGCTTGCTTATCTACCCATAAAGAAAAACCCATATCGTATCAGCGTCGACATCGAAGTATCACTTAAACCGTAATTTGTAATAGTTTTGGGATTTCCTATTGGCAACAACAAACAAATATACCTTTACTTGGAGATTATTAAACGTTACATAACATTACGGTAAATACAAGCAATTGGGAATATGCTGGATGATTCGCAACATAATTCGTCGGAGCCATCTGCGCAGTAATCAGAGAACTGCTGTCAAATGTCTGAATCAGGGAAATTCTTCGCCCATAAACAAGGGTTTACAAAAAAAACTGTGTGACTCAGTGGAGGGGGACTATAGTGATAACAAATCGGCTCCCCGCAGATAATTGTCGCACACTAAATGCGAGCATATGCGTATTGAGCAAACAAACCAACAACCTTGTGGGTTAGCAGCTTGGAGCCATATATAGGAAATGTTATCTTAACGGCAAAGGGGGATGCCAAAAAAAGGGCCACCATCTATAGTAAAGCTATAAACAAAATCGCCCGCGCCAAGTGAACCCGTTAAATGGCCGACGCATCAGCTGTCGATTGGCGAAACGAATTCGGACAGCAAACAAAGCAGAAGGAGAAAAGGAGAGCAAATTGAGAGGCAGAGCAAGGAGGTGGAGAACGAGAAGCATGGGCAGAAAGGCTGCGGCAATTATTGCCGTTCCTCTTTGTCGTGGGCACACTCATGCACAGACCGTGTGGATAAGATGGAGACCAAGACAATGGCGATGGTGTGGGTGAGAAAACCAGAATGACTGCCACCAGGATGCAAGGGAGTGGGAGGAGAGCGGGGCGAGTGCAAAAGGATATACGGCTGAACTTGTCCCTCGATCAATTATGCAGGTAGTGGTCAGTGCAGTGCAAAAGGTGTACAGTAAAAACAGTTAGCATTGGAAAATACAAAGCTTTATACCTTATCTCCACTACTGGCCAATTCACCACCAAGTTAGTCGAATTTTGTTTACTTCACTGCAAAAGCCCGTTAAGTTTTGATGCTGCTTGCTATTACCATAATATGTAAATAACCCTTCCTATGGTAAAGACCGGCTTTATCTTATCGGAACTTCAACGTGCTGATCTCGTCTGGAGTGCAAAAAACTACCCGCGCTGGATGGCAGTGCACTAAATTTTAAAGGAGCTAATCTTCCTGAAATACGGGAGCAGGGTAATGATCACCAACGGGCCAATTTAACAGGCTAGCTGACGATTCCATCGATGTTTTACCTGAACGCATGTAACTTTATCAGCTGACCCAACAGGCGCTTTGCAACACTGGCGCCCGCGCTTACAACAAAATTCACTGGCTAGCGTAAACTTTGGGGACAAGTGTTTAACCAACCATTTAACCTCGGGCGATTTAGCAAGTACTAAAAAAGAACGACGGATCCGAAAGGAGGGCTGCGCGAAACTTACCTAAATTAACGTTAGACGATACTGTCGCTTCTTGCTCTTCCACTGTTAACGCTCGCTTTCCACTCTGTCCAGCAACAACAACATACACTGATCGGATCGTTCTCACCGCATTTAACATTCCAAAGCGGCCGGCGGGACGAGGACGTAGGAGTCGTTGTCCTGGCGCCGTAACCGTAACTGTGACGGATCACGGATCGGCGAATCAGCAGGAATATTAAAATCCGCTAACTCCCACTGGGCAGCTTTTGGTTAGCTGTGGGTATCTCGCTCTCTAGCACTCACTCGCTGGAAGCTGAAAGGATGCAACGGAGAAACGGGAGCTGGAACCGTAGCGGATGTGGGAGCGGGAACGAGGTTAGTACTTTTCCGCGCCGAGTCGTCCCTAAATAAATGGCATATATACCGCTGTGCGTGTGTACATATGTATATGTGCCTCGTCTGTATGCAGCGTGGTCTTCGTGCCGAAGAGACAGCGAGCGAGAGAGAGAGAGAGAGGAGAGTCGAAGGATGTTGATGCCTGGCGGAGGCTAAAAGTTGTCCGTTTTTTCTGCGCCGCTTTTGCGACCACTGTAGTTTCTATATTCACGCTTATGCAAATGTCGCGCACGTTACACTCGGCCGATTGGATTGGCCAGGGCTCTTGCTTTTTGGTAATGTTTCCGTTTTGTATTTTATTTGTAAGTAAATAATCGCTCGCTATTGCGCTGTTGTCTCTGCTTCTTACTACACTGCTGCACAAGCACTGTGTCTGTGACCCTGTGCGTGTGTTTGTGTGTGTGTCTGTCTTTGTTTTCTCAGTTCATTGAAATTTCACCCGAAGCAGCGAATTGGTCAAATTCCCTGCTGGATTTGCGCGTCTTTTACGCCGCCGACCCGAAAATGCACTCGAACTTAATGGAGCTGGGTCCTTACGATCCACTATCGAAGGGCAGTAAACAATTCTTTAGCGCCCGAAATGGCTTTAAATTGTACACAAAAAATGTTCCGCAAAAAACTTTGTGGCTGTCACGAATACAAACACACAAGAATTAGGGATGTAAAAATCTGCTATCGAGACAGCGTTGGTATCGATAGTCGTTAGTTTGCAACGAGAGGGTTTGGTGCATTGATTACTGTATATTTCAAAGAATATTGGAATTGTTTTCTTTAAAAATATCAATTTTATTCGCCTTTATGATTGGTAAAATAGTTGTTTACTTTTAATCGATAGACGAAATCAGTTATTGGGCTGCCATCTGGTGCGTCTATGCAACCTCCCCGCGTATTTCAGTTATCGATTAGTGTGACAGTGCCTAGGCCTCCCAAACTCAACTTTATTGCCCGGCCGCGAATTGTCTTGGTTGCAGATTTTCAGATTTTAAACCAAATTTACTTGGCATTATGGGCAGCCAAAACTCGGACGACGACAGTGGTGAGTGGCTAATGGCTTAGTCCAGGCCTGAGTAACTAATATTTACACTGTTCACATATGTATGCAGGTTCATCCGGTTCGAGTCGAAGTGGAAGCCGCAGTGTCACGCCGCAAGGAGGTAGTGCGCCCGGGTAAATATTTGATATTTAAACACGGCGGCGGGAGAATGCTGATTACCTTCCCCTAATTTTCCAGATCCCCACGCAGTCGCAGGTCGGGTAGTGGCAGCGATCGTTCCCGATCGGGCTCCAGGTCTTCCCGATCCCGGTCCGGCTCTGGATCTCCGCGTAGTGCCAGGTCCGGGTCTGCACAAAGTCGCCACTCGCAGCGGTCTGGCTCCGCTCGTAGTAAGAGATCACGATCTGTTCACAGTCGCAGGTCGGGATCTGCGCGTAGCCGTAAATCTGGAACTCCGGAATCTCCACAAAGTCACAGATCAGGTTCACCGCAAAGTCGCATGTCAGGATCACCTCAGAGTCGTAGATCTGGTTCTCCCCAAAGTCGCAAATCGGGATCTCCTCACAGCCGCAGATCAGGTTCGGCCCAGAGTCGCAGATCGGGATCCGCTCGGAGTCGCAAATCTGGTTCGGCACAAAGTGCCCGCTCTCGGTCTCGATCCAGGTCTCGTAGCGGTTCACTCAAGGGCAGTGGCAACGCGGAATCGCGGTCTAATTCGCCCAATCTGCAAATTGATGATGAGCGCGCCAATTCCAAGAGCGGCAGTCGCAGCAGAAGTAGGAGCAGGAGTGGCAGTCGCACTTCCAGATCGCGCTCCAAGACGGGCACGCCGTCGCCCAATAGAAGTCGTAGTGGCAGCGCATCCGGCTCCGGCAGCGATATGGGTATACCCAAGAAGAAGGCACGAAAGGCCAGTGGCTCCGATCAAGAGAAGAACAAGAGCGGCAGCGATAGCGACATTGAGGAATCGCCCGCCAAAGCTAAGAAGTCACGGCTGATCGACACTGACAGTGATTCCAATCAGGATGGGGTAAGGCACACTCTGTAGTACTTAAATATATTGTTATTTATCTAGTTCTATAATTAAGGAAAAATAACCCTGATTTAGCATTGCATACTTCTGCTTACTTATACATATGTACATTTCAATTTTGCAGGCAAAGAAAGCTCCGGCTGCAGCTGACATATTTGGAGATGCCGATGATATTAGTGACGATGAGGATGAGGCTGGACCAGCGGCCAGAAAATCCCCAGTGCGCTCCAAGAGCCGCAGTCAAAGCAAGTCCCACAGTCGTTCGGTGAGCCACTCGCGTTCCCGCTCCAGATCGCGATCCCGGGATAAAGTCGAGAGCCAAGTAGCACCGGCGCCCAAGGAGGATGAACCTGAACCGCTTCCGGAGACCCGAATCGACGTGGAGATTCCGCGCATCTCTGCAGACCTGGGAAAAGAGCAGCACTTTATCAAGCTTCCCAACTTCTTGTCAGTGGTCACGCATCCGTTTGATCCGGAAACTTACGAGGACGAGATCGATGAAGAGGAGACAATGGACGAGGAGGGCAGACAGCGCATCAAGCTCAAAGTGAGCAACACGATCCGATGGCGAGAGTACATGAACAACAAGGGCGACATGGTGCGCGAGTCTAATGCGCGATTCGTGCGCTGGTCCGACGGCAGCATGTCCCTTCACCTGGGCAACGAGATCTTCGACGCCTACAGGCAGCCGCTGCTAGGTGACCACAATCATCTGTTCGTCCGCCAAGGTACGGGTCTGCAGGGCCAGTCGGTCTTCAGGACCAAGCTCACTTTCCGTCCTCATTCCACGGAGTCGTTCACGCACAAGAAGATGACCATGTCGCTGGCCGATCGATCCAGCAAGACCAGTGGCATTAAGATCCTGACGCAGGTGGGCAAGGATCCCACCACGGATAGGCCCACGCAGCTCAGGGAGGAGGAGGCCAAGTTGCGTCAGGCAATGCGCAATCAGCACAAGTCGCAGCCCAAGAAAAAGAAACCGGGCGCGGGCGAACCACTGATTGGGGGCGGCACCTCGTCTTACCAGCACGACGATGGCAGCGACGATGAGAATGCCATCAGCCTGAGTGCCATCAAGAACCGGTACAAGAAGGGCTCTGGTGCCGGCCAGGCGGAGGTGAAAGCATCTACGATCTACTCGTCGGATGAGGACGAGGGCTCCGACTTCGAGGCGCGTCGCAGCAAGAAGGTGGACAAGGCCAAGGCCAGCAAGGCGCTGCGCGACTCCGACAGCGAATCGGACGCCGGCAGCGCCAAGAGCGGCCACAGCAACAAAAGCGGCGGAGGAGCAGGCAGCGCCAGCGGCAGCGACAACGAGGGCAGCCAGAAGAGCGGCGGCGGCAGCAGCAAGTCGGCCAGTGGAAGCGGCAGTGGCAGTGGCTCCGGCAGCGGATCGGGCAGTGACAACGATGATTAGGTTAGGCTAGTTCTAGTGCGTTCCTTGATCACACCAATAAAAGAAATTTTCAATTTTCATGCTCTGAATTCGACTTCGCTTGCATCTTGCAAATTTAGAATTACTTTATTATTTATTTAAACAAAAAGGTCAAGTAACCCCACATATGAGGTTTGCGTACGAATTGTTGTAGGAGTCATTTGTTGTATTATTTGGAAGGATTAGCTGGTAAAAGGGAAATATGCTGATGTATTGTTCTTTTGTTTAGAAATTTGGGTCTATTTTGCTATTTTTTTTATTATGCCGATATGACTGGAGATCCAGATAGTTCTTATTTCTGGGAAGTGATTGGACGGGGTTTATTGTGGTTCTTTACTTAAATTAGATTTCAATGTGGATGGAAAAATCCAATGATCAGCACATCTAAAAACAATTCAAAAGCGAGTAAAATATGTACTATTTTAAATTTTTTTTTGAAATTTAATTCCTTTGTACTATTTAAAGCATTCGTTTTTAAATAAGTTATTTAAATTTGATCAAAAAATAAATTTTTCGCCATCACCAAGTAGCGACCTTCAAATATCCTTACCAAGTTGATTATTTATTGGCCGAAAGTCAGCACCCAGATGGCCAATATTTGTTTGGTCGATAGGAGGAGCACTTAGCCCGCGCAATTAGCTGTCCGTTGAACCGCGACGGCGCGATGGATATTTCCAAGTGGCTACTGGCCACTGATGTTTGCCATTAATACACACGAGATGTTTGCGGGCTGTTGCTTTTAAATATATATATATATTTCCATAAATTATTGCTTAAATATTCGTTTATACAATTAGTCTATATGCTTAAAACCCAACGCATTCTAAACTCCTTTCCTCGGTTATCTACAACGGCATTCGATTTCACAACTATATATTTCTGTTTCTTAAATCAGGGTTCTACAAAGGTACTCCATAGTCCATCTAAGGTGCATTGTCGCTGGCCCAGAAACAACTTAATCCTCGAATCCTGGCGAGCGTACAGGCTCCCCAGTGCTCGCATATGAGATTGATATCAAAAACGATCTAAAACCGATTACTTTGTGTATTGAAAATGATTGTGCGTCACTTTGCTGAGTGAAAACGCTGTGTAAGTGCTATATCAGCTTTTGTAAATTAAGATTCGCTACTTGCACCGTTTCAGCCAAATACCATGGCTCAGGTCAGGTGTGGACTATTAATTGCTGGTTGTGATTATAAGGCAGTTTTCGTAAGAGCTCTAAAAAAAGGTATCGAAAATGGGGTGTTGGATAGGATGGATAGGAACTGAACGGGTAGTTCACTTTTGGATTTCCTTGTTTCGTCATTAAGTACATCTAAGAATGATACCTAATCCTCAAACTGACTCTGTGTATACATATATATTTTCAGGCTTAATTGTCGGTTGATTTTGGCGCTTGGCACTCTTTTGCGATTTTTCATTTAGCTAATACTCACAAAAGGCAGATCACCCAAAATCACCCAAAGTAGGTCCGCGGTTAAAAGCCGGAATGCATTCCGTTGTCGCGCAGTCTGGTTTTTTCTTATGTGGAACCTAATCTAAGCACCTCCTCGTGACTTCCAGCTTTGTGCGCCGCTCAGGCCTCCCACCCATTTTGGTCCTCCTCCTCGCCAGATAGCACGAATCGTAGTAAAAGGTATGTCTGCTGCTCCTCTCCTTCGCCGTCCTCCTCCTCTGTGGAAATTTGCACGAAATGCACTTCAAAGCGGGGATGTTGCCAGGTGATGGGGGCTTCCATCAGCAGGCCTGCGAATAAAGAGCAAAACCGAAAGAAACATGAGTCGAGGACGGCTTGTCAACCATTTAAGCGACGCACCAGACCGTGGCCAGTGCACAGTGCTCAACAGCTCCGTTGTCTCAATTAACCATAGCTCTATATGAGTGGCATTCATGGGCGGGACAGGGGGATTAGACAGGGGCGGCCTTATCAGCCCACGGGGTCCAGAAAACGGGCTTTCAGCATGTAAATGATGTATGTCGTTGGGGGCGGCAAATGGGGTAGATTAATTGAATTTGGCAAAAGCGGGGTGTGTGTGTTTCTCGCAGCTCAATGGGAAGCTCAAGCGCTGGGATGTGGGTTAAGCCCCTAATAAATGGAACTCGGCTTTCAATGGACATCTGAACGTTAGCAACGGAAAACGGATCACATACTGTAATCCCTACAATTTGCATATATTAGTGATTTATTTTATTAATCAAGAAGAAGAATATGATGTGGTATATTCTCTTTGTTCGCTTCACTTGAGCCAATATGGCAAACTGTTTTGGCCTCCATTCGAGCCTTGACTCTCGAGTTCTATTATCCATGAAGGTGCTAAATGTCCGAAAGATTCTTGGATTGCGTCCATTGAATCACGACGTGATTCGCACATTAAGAGGGCCGCAAAGCGGGGCGTCCCACCAAACGGATGACTCAACAAAGAAAAAGAGCGCAGAGCGCTTACAGTGTGCCTTCCATAAGAAGAACCTCTGCTACATGCTGCAGTTAAGTGAGGCAACTTTAGAGTTGTAAAAGGAAGGCATTCTGCCTGAGAAAATGCTATCCTCTAGTGGCGACCAATCGGCTGGCTGGTTAAGTCAACTCACATGCAGCGAGTGTATCGAGTTGGTCTCGTAGCCGCCCTTGCTCTGCATCTGGGTGGAGATCGCGTTGAGGCGGTTGGCCGACAGCTCCACGTCCGCGGATCCGATGTGGCCCGTGTGGACGAAGTTGGTGGGGTTGCCGATCATGGACCGGTCGATGCGCAGGCGTTGGTGTGGGCGGCGGGAGGGCGAGCGCTGCTGCTGGAAGCAGCACGAGAACCACTGCAGCCAGATCTCGCCGGTGCTGGCCATCTTCCCCTTGCTCCTGGCTCGCTGGCTGGCGCTGGACGGCGATTCAGTCTTCTGGTATTGCGGGCGATCAATCGTGAGGCAGCTGCTCCCAGCCAGGCTGGCTGTGCACGTAGAGTTGTGTGGCGTGGGCTACGCACCTCGGCTCCTGAAACGATCAAGTGGCATAAGATGTATAACTTCATTTGTAAACCAACATGAGACATGATAGTGGATAGTCAAATCAGTGGATATGGACAAAAGTAAACCATACAACTGTAGAATTGCACTTCTCGCAAAACCAATTGGGAATATGAATATGTATATTCAGTTCCAGCCCAGAAGCGCAGCTATGGACCCAGAACCATTTGCGATGCTCCAGAAAACCAGTGGCGTACAGAGATGTGCGATTCATTCCGCTGGCATGCTCCTCCGGCTGGTGTGGGAGGACTATCCCCATCTGCATGCTGCCTGCTTGCTTGTCTGCTCTACTTGCTGCCCCACTTGTTACCTGGCTTCTCACTCGGCTACACAATACAGACTCGAATACGGATACGGATACACATACAGAATCAGATTCAGATGCGGCCACCTTTGCAGACTCGCAAAACAGAAACAGCAACAGAACCACAGAATTATAAGGCCCGAGGCGTTGCCTGGGAAGCCGCGGAGTTGCGAAAGAAATACAGCTTATAAGCTACAAAAAATCAACAATTAATTGGCACTTTTGTGTAATTAAGATTGAGAGAAAGACACACAAAAGACACTGATGAAAGAAGCGGCCAGAAGACGGGATTTCGAAGCTATGTATCACTCACGATCTTCGTGGTCTGCTGGCTCAACTAGTTCTGGGTTCTGGGGAATAGCCAGTTTGTTTCGGCGACTGGGTACGTTTCAATTGAACAGCCATCCCCAATTCATCTGAATAAATACCCAAAGGCTGTGGAGTATCCATGTCTCAGCTGTTCTGGACGCCACAAAAGCCGAAACAAAATACGAAGCAATTGTTTTCGTTTATCCAAAATAAATGGCTTAAGTTTAAACGACATATTGTAAATACCAATCAAACTATTTCGCACTTTTGAAAGTAACTGATTCCTCCCTTTTTTCCTCCTAACGGAGTTCCAATTTAAGCTGCCATTAGATCACCAAGATGGTTATGTGGCTATGACAGGCATTTTCCGCGCGATTTCCGAAACTTCTTGGGCTTTCTACGCGTGTTGCGCAGTCTCTTTCTTCTGGCCACTGGGCAATTAAAGCTGCTCAAGCGTCTTTAATGCGGAGTGAAACCGAAATGAAAGTGCCAGGCGGCAGGGCAGCGATGTGGAGTCGTCGGAACACGCCGATGGTGGCGATGGCGACGGTTGGCGACTTGACGACTTGGGGCAGTAGATGGAGCTGGAGCTCAAGCGCGGCCCGGCTTATTGTAGCCAACATATCTACACTTTCCGAGAGCGAACGTTAACGTTATTATCTCAAATCGCGCTGCGACGCGTGTCACACAACAGAAAAGGTATACTGTAAGAAAACATCTCGAACTTGAAACCAAATCAGAATCAAATTGATAGCAAATCCACGATCAACATAATATATATATCGTGTTAGTTTGGGTAATATTTATAATATTTATTAAAATTCATAAGAATAGTTCAAATTATGTTTCTTTGCTGGTATATAACCCGCATTTTCCCACTGTGTGCCAACAACTTCTTGGCCACAAAGACAGCGACGCAGGAATACGAGTAATTGACGGAATGGGGGAATGAATGAGCGACTGACGAGGGCCAAATGCGCTAAAGCGTTTCAATTTTCTGTGTCAAAAGGTTATTAAAGTGAGAGATAACCAAGATATGTATGAGCACTGAAAAAAAACATGGTGAAGAGGTCACGACAATTTAATATATTAAATATCTTTCATTTTAGACATCCTAACACAGCTAAAAATGTGTAAAATTTAAGCAGTTTCGTTCTAAAAACATAAGCAATCAAACACCTGATTTCCTTCAGTGTATAATCACACAAATGTAACTGTTTGTATTCGAAAGGTACGCACGTCTTCCCTTCCTCCGCTCCGCCCGTTGTCCACTCATTTAGCTCGAACTCCAACTGGTGGAGATCAAGTGTTTATCAGCCCGTCTGCCGGTTTATATACATATGTATGTAAATACTTATAGCGTTTATGCGCTGACTAGCATATAGACACACACTCACTATGGACAGCAATGTGCACGTTTAGAAATCGAAAGCTAGACAAGCGTTAATTAACCATCGAGATCGAGTGACGTACTTATCCGGTGGCCAGAGATCTTCCCATTGATTGGCGGATTGATGCAAACCAAACACAACAAACATCCCCGACGAACTGGGTGTGCGTATTCGCCATGCCATGTCTACTGCAAGTCACTTTGCAATAATCATAAACAAATGGATTCGTGGCGCGTATAAGTATTTTGCTCTCTTTTTTGGGGCCTTTGCAGTGCTGACATCATCGTCGACGTCGCTGCGATCGGGCGGGGTTATTGAATCTTAACAAAAAGTGGAAAAATGGGCGAACTCGGGTAATTATAATTACATTTAAGGAGCTTAAGCCCCGTTGTTTCTGTCACGAAAAAAAAGAAACTTAGCCGCTCAAAGGGGAGATTTCAATTTGCAATCTCAATAAAATTCGATGGAGCTACGTTTCCTTTAAATGGAATTTAACTACAGTCAATCTAATCTAATAAATTTATATAAAATTAAATTCCAGTCAAAGAATTCATTTATCATTATCATTTATCATTTATCTATATATCTATATATTCATATATCTATATAAAAAGATATCTAACCACTTCAGCAATAAATTCAGTCATAAATACAAACCTCGAGTTCAAAATTAGGAAACCCCACCAACAATCTGCCATAATCGAGGTTTAGCGAAACTTGACCCAAAAAACTCCCCCGGATAAATAAACGGCAAGCTGCTCGTAATTTGCCAAATCCCCGGCAATTCACACGCGCCACAGCCATCGAGTCTTTTGCAACTTCCCCCCGCACAGCGGAAATGAATCGTATGCAAAGTGAATGAGTGCCGGGAGTGGGAACCCAAATCGAAATGATGTACCACCATCGGGTTACATCACTTTTGGGCACAACAGGCGACAAAGAAGAGGGGCTGGGCTTGGTCGAATGCCGAATGCACGAAGTCGATGTCGATGACAACATGCTTTGCATATGAAGAGGGAGCCCCGAGTTCAAGAAACCAATAAACGGAGTGTAAAGTTAATTTCCAAAGAGCTCTTAATCGAATAGTTTAAAGCAGAAGCATTGTGCTGGGCAGCAGTTCCATTGTTTGCCCCGCTTCTTCTTTATTTACAACTTGCGGCTTGTTTCACAATAATCACTAAAGAGCACTCGTTGCACTCCACAATCACTTCGGGTGACTCATCATCGTCTCCGGGTCCATCGAACAGATACTGACCGCCGCATCGGCAGTCGTACGCATAGCTCCACATTGTTGCCGGCCCTTTGTTCGCCTCGGATTCTGATTCTGATTCAGATGCGCGGCAGGGAGGTGGAGGTGTAGGTGCCGGTGCCTCGTCGTCATCTTCTTCGATTTCCACTTGGATCCGCTGCATTTCACCCAGCACAACTGTGGCGTATATGTTGCTATGCGCCCGGAATTTCGACTGCAGCAGTTCGGCGTCGTAGTGCTTGCGCCTAATGGGATCTTTCAGCGTGTTCCACGCCGCGTTTATCGCATTGAAGTCACTGTTCTGGGCCTCCGATCCCGGATTTGGGTCATCGAGCTGTCGCAATTTGTCGGGATGACATTGTAGTATCAATTGTTTGTAGCTGCACTTGATCTCATCGAAACTGGCCGTGGATGGCACATTCAAGAGTTCATAGAAGTCGGGCATCTGGAAAAGGGAAATCCGTGAGGTATTTGTATTGAAATCATAAATATCTTTGTACTTACGTTTAGTCTAAAGGGTCAACTACCACTCATTTGATTTATAAGAGTTCATGTCACTTTAACACTTTATTTGCAATTTTCAAAAACCAGACACATTTTCACTATTTAACATGTTTATATTATGATAAACATGTGTATCACTAATTAACAAGCTATATTAAAGTTTGTAACTGGTTTTTGTGAGACACACTTATATGACTACTAAGTTTAAGCAACTGATTGTTAAAATCTTGAGTTTCGTCTTCGATTCTAATTTAAAACAAAGAAACAAATTTGCAATTTGTTTATTCTTGATTCTCCGTAAAAAATGTGCGATTAAAGAGCAGGGCGTTTACCAACACTAAGGTTCTAATGTCCATAAACAGCTGTTTCTTGTTTACATGGAACGCGACGCTCGATGGAATAAATAACAGTTAATTTAATCAATATGAAAACGGCACCCCCATTTCACGCACACAGTCACACCCATACACATACACACACGCCGCCTTTGTTACTGGAAAAACGGAAATGTCCCCAAGAAAGGAGTGTTTTTGTGATTGAGAGCGGGTATTTTATACTTGTGTTGCTAGGTGGCGATAAACATAAATGTCCACACAAATCAGAGCTGGAAAATGCATCGCATGTCCGCCGGTCATAATTTCCCACCCCGTCCGTAGATGCCGATCCCCAATCCTCAATAGCCATAAAAGAGAAAAGTCGGACATATTGTCAAAAGTCAGGCCCCAATTGCACTTGGAGAGCCGAAAACAAGGTCAACAAACTGGTTAGCAGCAGCAGCGGCCAAAAAAAAAACAAAAAATACAGCCATATTAACTCGAACAGCGAATGTGGCATCGCACACGCTGACCCAATTTCGAAATTAGCGAAAAAGGAAAGGGGCAAACAACTTGCCCCGGGACAGGAACTCCGCGCTAATTAATCAATGGCAGAACATCGAACATGGGGCATCTAATTTAGAACGCACATACGATTGTCGTGGGTGCCACCGATCGACGCAACTCAAAACTTGCCTTATAAGGTGACGGCTTTCCTGCTCCCAGATCACGTGTGGAAATCTCTTGTTGCTCCGCCGATTTGTTTATTAACTGAGAACACCGTTGGTTTGCGGGAAAGGTGGGAAGGGAGCGGTAGGCACGACCCACTCGCTTTCAGAACTTTTTCAGTCTCTTCTTCTCAGCACTTTTTTCGAACGCCGAAGCACACGCCTTGCACTCGCCCGCAAATAGCAAATGTCGTCATGTGAAGCTGTATTCAGTCAGCACTAAACTCGCGACTACTATTCACTGCCTCTCTGGCGTTCTAGCGGCGCGTTTAGCGTTTGCGGCAGACGAAACTGTTTAAACTTTAAAACTTTCTAGCGATGGCAGCCAGCGCCGATGCAACGAGTATCGATTTTCGTGACTTATCGATATTAGGCGATGCATCGATGCAGCTGTCCAACAGCCATAACGAAATAATCTTGTGACACAATGAAATGAAGCGGGGGCTGCAGATAAAAAGTTAAATTTTAGTTAAAACGTATTGCACGTTCCACAGTAATAAGTTTACTATTTAATTGTTAGTAACACGAAAAAGTTTTGAAAGGTGGCGACGTCAGCTAGGAGTGTGTCTCGGCTAACTAAAATGTGGCCGTTCACATACGTCACTCCGAACTAGTTCCGACCGCCAAAGCAACCCTGCGCAGCGATGGTCGAACTGTCAACGCAACTTCCGCCTTCTTTCCGTGCGGTTCGTAAAAATGACTGGTTTAACGAACAGGGTAAGTGCCGAAAAAAGGCAAATAAAACAGTGCGAGCCTCAAGCAAATGTGTGGAAAGCCCTGCGCGCAATAGTGGCCAACAGTGCGAGAGCTAAAATGAGCAAACCAGGCGCGTGAATGTTCTGTTTTGAGTGTTTGAAAGGGCGTCGCGCCTTACACGTGCCGAAAAACTGGGCATCTGTGGAAGCCCTGAGTGAGCTGGTAGCCCCAAGGCTAAGAAACAGTGCAATCAATTGGGTGCTTCTGGAAAACAACGTGTCTCGGGATAAGAGGCCGCCACACACATTTGTTTATGCGCTTGCGGGCAAACCTAACCTAACAGTGCTCGAGTTGTTTTTGTAGTTAACTTGAATTTCCCTTTAAATTTCAGACCGTTGTTATTGATGGTCGCGGCCATTTGCTCGGCCGCCTGGCCTCCGTGGTGGCCAAGTACCTGTTGCAGGGCGGCAAGGTGGCCGTGGTCCGCTGCGAGGAGCTGAACCTCTCCGGACACTTCTACAGGAACAAGATCAAGTTCCTGGCCTACCTGCGCAAGCGGTGCAACGTGAACCCGGCCCGTGGTCCATTCCACTTCCGTGCCCCCTCTCGCATCTTCTACAAGGCAGTCCGAGGTAAGTTACCCTTCGCCACTCGGAGGAGTGCAGTTGAGTTGAGTGGATGCGCAGTTCCATGATGTTTTCAAACCTTATTACCTACATTATTTGAACGAGAAACCGTGTAAACAAAACATAGCTGAGAGATACTGCCTGCCACAGCTGCTGCTGCTCTAACTTTAAGACACCCAATAGTTCACTCACTAATCCCTATTTTTTCTCTTTTAGGTAAGCAATTCAAACCGTTTGGGAAGCTGCTCCACGCGACATGATGAACATTACATTCTTACCTACATTATTTGAACGAGAAACCGTGTAACCAACTCTCAACTGATGCATTCATCTAGCCAAAGCTCGCGCGACGATTGTGAATCCCTGACTCACCGGCTATTTTCTCCATCCCATTCCAGGCATGATCCCACACAAGACCAAGCGTGGCCAGGCCGCCCTCGCCCGTCTGCGTGTGTTCGACGGCATCCCATCGCCCTACGACAAGCGTCGCCGCGTCGTCGTGCCCATCGCTATGCGTGTGCTGACCCTGCGCTCCGACCGCAAGTACTGCCAGGTCGGTCGCCTGTCGCACGAGGTCGGCTGGCACTACCAGGACGTGATCAAGAGCCTGGAGCGCAAGCGCAAGGCCAAGCTCCGTGTCACCCTCAAGCACAACCGCGAGCTGAAGAAGCTGACGGTCAAGGCGCGCGAGAATATCGCGAAGGCCGCCGAGCCCTTCAACAAAATCATCAAATCCTACGGCTACGAGGTTTAAGGACAACAACAAGGGCAGAATTACATACGTTCAGATGCGTAGAAGTTTTTTAAAAGAGAATAAAACAACATCTAGTTTAAAAAACAAATTCGTCTTTGAGGGTCTCACATTTGTCTGCACACAGTAGGTGTTAGCCATCGTGGATGGTCTATTGCAGTCCAAAGCAATTTACTTTGGCCTATTGTTTTATGTTTATCATATGCTAGTATGTTATTATGTTTGCTTACAGGAAATTGGTCTTTATTAAGGTTAAATTGTAGTGATGCTAGGCAGATATCTAAAAAAGCTTTCGTAATACCAGCGACTTAGAACACTGATACCTATGTTTAAGCTTTCTTTCCAGATCATTCAAAAGATCTAGTATGTCATCATTATTGGGCTCCTTCAAATTTTCAAATGACTCGAAGAATTTCTTTTCGGATTCCGCGGTTTCCTTGCTAATGCTGTTCTTAGCTTTGCTCAAACCGACCATGATTTCCTTGTGGATAACTTGTAATCCTTCGAATATTCTGTTCATCATTTTAAGCGTGTTCTCCTTGACGACATTATCCTTGACGAACTCCTTGTAGGCAGTTGCGTTTCGAACTATAGCGTTCGCTTGCGTTGGGTCCATTTCCATGTACTTGCGGTCCGCGGGTGAGTTGCGCAGCTTGTCCATTTCCTCTTGAAGCTCTTTGGCGAAGTGCTTCTCCGCGTTGGAGAGGAACTCCATGTTAGCGGCCCAGATAACCGCGAAGTGCTGCATTCTAAATGCCTCGAAGGAACCCAGAAATTCGCACAAGGCCGCCTTGTCCGCATCGGGCAAGTTGGCGATCGGCGGCAGCGGTGTGGTCGTTATCCAATACCCACTGCTCCAGTCGATCGGTGGAGAGGTCTCTACGGACTCATCGGAATCCTCTGGATTTGACTCGTTCAAAGTGAGAGCTCCTGAATCCGCTGGGGCGCCACAGGTGTAGCTCTGAAATGAAACGATGTTCCAGGATCATAAATACGATGAGCACCTAGCTCTTGCGATCTTACCAGGAAAGCTACAGCTGCAATTAAAAACGAATGCATTTTGCTCAGTAGAAAGTATAACTATGCTGCTTGTGGTTCTGGCCTTCGTTTTTATAGGAAAATATGCGGTGAAAAACGACTTCATATCAGAAAGCAACCATATCCAGAGTTATAAAATAGGAAAAATAGGCTTAGATCATGGAAAAAACCATGGCATCTCGGAGCTGTATATATTGTATATCTCAAGTAAAACACAAAGCACTTAAAAGAAAGGGGAAAGTCTTGATATCGTTATAAACTATTGTTGGCTCATGTTATTTACGAGGATAAGAGTATCGTCGAGTTCATTAGGTAAGCAGTTGTGATAAGGGCTCGGAAAACTTTTTAAGTTTTATTAGAACCAACTAGAGTTTTAGAAAATGAAACAAAATGTAAAGCTAGAAATTCAATCTCTATATAGATATGTTAATATAAGCTATATATAATAATCCAAATTCTGTTCTGCTGATGGGCTGAAACATGTTTCCTGAGCAGAAACCGAGTTTCGTTTTGAGTTTTAATAATCAGAGCAAGCCAAAGATCGATTGGAACATATGGGTATACAAATTTAGCTGACAGTTCTCCGATTTTTTCAGTAAAAAGTAGCAGAGTATTTAAAAGGATTTAATTACAATGACCAACGCCAGAAAAGAAGATGAAATAAAGCGCGACAAGAGGAAACGATTGGATGACCTCCTGGGGCGCAGCTACCTCGAGAAGGTGAGGATCATTCGCGGACTGACTGTCCGACAGGCGAGCGACGCGGATCTCGATCTGTGCGCCAAGTGGCTGAACGTTTTCAGACGTGCCACCAAGGAGGAACGCTGGGCGAAGGAATACCTCGTGGAACTGATTCTGCGCCAGCTGCAGAAGACAGGCCACCTGTCGCTGCCCTTCACCAACCTGGCCAACTGCAGACTGGATCTGCGCCTGCTCTTGGACGATGAGGGTCGTCAACGGCTGCGTCGCTTCAGTTCGCGGCAGGTGGTGGCCCCGAAGCCGTCGAGCAACAGTCTGGCCATGAGGGTACTCAAGTCGTCTTCGTTCGAGTGGAGGCGCAGGTTGCGCCACCTGGAACATCTGGAAGACCAGTTCCGGCGTGAGGAGCAGGAAGTGTGGAGCCAACAGCAGACACCCGCGAGGGGTCTTAGGCCGGAGCCACCGGCTCCGCCCCCGCCCCCGCCGCCGCCTCCCACGACGCGCAAAGTGTGCAGAAATCGGAAACGCGTCAAGACGGTCGGCGTTCAGGCGGGTGTTCCGGTGATCACGCCACGGGCTGAACGTGATCTCTGCGAGCGTGACCAAAAACAGCGCGAGATCCTGAAGCGGCGGGAACGGGATCGCGTGCAGCGGCAGCTCAGGGAGCAGGACCGGAAGCGGCAGAGGACTTTGCTGGCCGAGCAGCAGAGGCTGGACAGGCAGAGTCTGGAAAAGGCGCGTCAAGTGCGCGACCGACGCTTGCGGGAACAGCAGCAGAAAGTCAAGGAGCAGCGTGACCACGAGCGCCATCTGTTGTTGAAAAGGAGAGAGGAGCAGCGTTTGTGGTCCCAACGACGTCCCACTACACCTTCATCCGAGGATGTGGAAATTCAGCAGAGAACGAGTCTGGAGCCGCAAAAAAACGCTCGACATGACCACGAACATGATCCTCGCTACTTGCCCCAAACGGCCATGACCGTGCCAGTCGACAGCGACAGTACCCAAAGTGCAAGACGGATTCAGCAGTTGCACCTCCGGGCGGAAAACATCAGGCGCAAGCTGCTGGCCTATGAAGAGCTCAAGAAATACCATCGGGAGAGGGCGCAAGCCGAGCGGGAGCGGCTGGATCGCAAGGAGTACCCAGACACAGAGACGGATAGTCGAAAGCAGAAGCCCGAAAAATCCAGGAATCCACAGATTAATGTGACAGAAAGAAAAAGGCTCAAACAAAAAGCGCAGATAGAACGCGAAACTGACCAAAGAGAAGAATCCAAAGAAAAAAGGGAAAATAATCGCAATAGGATCAGGAAGCGACAGGAGAGTGAAGAGTTTGGACAAAAAGAAGGCCCAATAACAGCAGAAAGCGATCATAAGGTTGAATTCTGTGGAAGAAGGCAAGTTGATGAACGGGAAAAGGATAAAATTGAACGACGGAATCAGAAGAATATGGAAAAACTTGAAAGAGAGCGGCAACGGGAGGCTAAAATCCTTAAAGAGCGCCAGGAAAGAGAAGAGTTTGAAAGAAATATTTTGGAAAAATTTGAAGCCGAACAAAGAAAACGGGAAGAGTTCGAAAGAAATAGACAAGAGGAGCTTTTGATTCTCAAAGAACGTCAGGAAAAAGAAGAATTCGAACGAAGAGAATTGGAAAAAAAATTAGAAGCCGATCGAAAACAAAAGGAAGAATTGGAAAGACTGCAAGAAGAAGAGCTTAGACTCCGAGACAAAGAATTTGAAAAAAAAATTTTGGAAAAACTAGAAGCCGATCGAAAAATAAGGGAGGAATTCGAAAGACAAAGGCAGGAGGAACTCAAAAATCTCAGGGAACGCCAGGAGAAAGAAGAGTCGGAAAGAAAAGAATTGGAGAAGAAGCTGGAAGCTAAGCAAAAACAGATGGAAGACCTGAAAAAATTGCGAGAAGAGGATTTAAAGTGTCTCAAGTCACTCCAAAGCAAAGAAGCACTAGAAGCCGAGCGAAAGGAAAGAGAAGCATTCGAAAGAAAAACCTGCAAAGAATGTGAACGAGAGAAGAAAAAAATTGAAGAACTTGAAAGAAATTCAAAGGACTTACAAGAGGGAGATGTGAACGGGGAACTTGATAAAAGAGAGCAAGAAGAGTACGAAAGATTCGCCAGAGAAGAAGAAAGCAATGAAGAAAAAAGACTTTTGGAAAATCTTCGGCGCAGCAAGGAGGAAATTGAAGCACGGGAGAGAAAGATAATTGAAGATGATTTGCAAAGAGAACAGATCCTTAGAAAGTGGCTTCAAAAGCAAGAGCAAAAGGAAAACAGGGAAAGAGAAGAACGCGAGAAGCGTGAAAGGAAAATTAAGGAGGGCATAACTGCAGAGAGTAACAAGCGCCGGGAAAGAGAGCAGGCTGAGAGAAAGCACCGGGAGAAACTTGATCGATTAGAAAGGGAGAGACAGGAAATGAAACACGCAAATAAAAAGCGCCCGATAAAGGTTCAAGTCGACGGGCATAATGCCGATGGGAAAGGGGACGAAGAGGAGCTTGTTACCCGACGTTGTCCAGAAAGCCCGAGCCAGGAGGAGATATATAGGGATTTAAGAATGCAGGAGATTACCCTGAGTGAGAAAACAGAGCTGAAGCTGCAATGTGAGGCAAGAAAGGTGGCGAAGCGACTGCAGCGGCACCTGTTAGGTTCACTTGGTGGGCACGGAGAAGGGGTGCGTCATTTGGGCAGGGAAAATGACCCACAGAGAGTTGCAAGCGAGAGAAAAGCAAAAAGCCAGACGGAGAATTGGTCTGTGGAGAATCCCCCCGCAGACATGATGAAAATGGGGTTAACTGGCAATGATGTGTCGAACGTTCGTCAGCAACTAGATCGCGATCGATATGAGAACGCCAATGTCCGCTCGAAAAAGCTCCAAGAAAGAAACAGCACGTTTTTTGAGGAGGTGCAGGAGAAGTTTCTGGAGCTCGATAAGCTGCGCTTGAAAGCAGGAGAACTGGAAGCTCAAAATCCTTTGAACAAGCGTTTCGAGATAAGACCCTCAAAGGCGCGTCCGTCACAGAAAGATGCACAGAAACCAACCAGTTCCAGTCAACAGTACTTTCAGCCAGGATCCGTGCATAGGCTTAGCGAGCGATGGAGTGACGAGGAACCCGGAGCAGAGGATCCTGCCACTCAGGGCCGCAACGGCGCCATCCTCTCTAGCAGCGAAAGCGACACGGTTCCGGAACCCCGTTACTCCCTCGAGGGCAAGTACTGTCCGTTCCTGAAGACCTACGCGGTGGAGACGCAAAATGCTCAATTCATCCCACATAAAGAATCAGCGCAGGGAGGAGCCTACTGCGCCCATGTACCCAACCAGGTGGACGATTGGCCGAAGACACCACCAAGTTCGTACTCTACTGAGGAGGCAGAACCGGGCGAGGAACGAGCACGAGGTGGCGGCAATCCAAGTGGCATTGGCATGACTTACTGCACACGAACTGGAAAGAAGCGTTTTCGGCAGGTCAAACAAAGCGAGATTGGCCACGATTCTAGCGGGCTGAAGGAGGATCGTGTGCAGCAGAGACGAGTTTTCGGGCAGCTTCTCAAGCAGGCTCGATCATTCGATTGCAGTCCGGAGATATTAAGAGCGGAGAACCGTCTTCTGGAGAAAAAACTGTCTCGAGCTAAAAACAAATATCTGAAGTGGTCAGTTCTGCGAATGTCCAAGTATCTCATAAGTCTATTCCAGAATGATGAAGCTATCGAGAGTTCCGAGGAAGAGAATGAATCTCTGGAAAGTGGAGAGCTCGAGCAGATCTATCTGCACGAGACCGATAGCAATATGCTGGTTCCTAGGCCAATCTTTAAGACTCTTATTTTAACTCTGGTTACATCCAACGAGTCGATTTCTCCCCATCTCGCGGACAAAATTACCGAACTAGAAGACGAGCTGAAGGCTCACCTCAAGAAGATTTCTAGACGGGCTTTTGCACAACGAGGTGCTGGAGCTCTGAGGCGGAAAGCCAAGTACTTGATGGACCAGCAGCGTCAACTACAAAGTCGCCAACTGTCCGAGGTATGTCGGAATTCCGAGGAGCAGACTTCAAGGATGTGGGGGCAACTAGCCAGCAGCAGTGACTCCTTGCGAGGGATCAGGTATATCTTTCGCGACTGTTGTGACCTCCTAGACCCATTTTCGTGCGTCGCACTTCAAAAGATCGAGCGTCTCTACAAGGAGTGGAAGGATCAGCGGTTTGACGAAGATTGGAAACAAATCTGATTTCGTTTTCGTTTTTTTCGTTCCTGTTGAATTTCGATAATACCCGCTATTTCAATTAAAGGCTAGCCTAATTAATTATGTATTTTATTTGTGTGGGGCAGAGTGGCAAAGGTTTGGCTGAGGGAACGCAGCTCTCCAAAGTTTTTAATCCAAGAAAGAAATCTAAAAGAAATAGTTTTAAGCCCGCTGAACCAATTCAAAAACTATTTTTCACTGACACGTTTCGAATATTCCAACCGCTGGAGAGAGAGAGCTTTTCGATAAGCTTTTCCGGCACAGCTGATATGGAAAAGCTATCACTCGCCAGCTGGAACTGCGCTTCTTCTTAGATCTGTCTATCGTTTCCAGTGATCGAACTTCGCTTCGCGTAACCCAAACACCAAACGATGTCATCCTTCAAGGACAAAGTGATTATTGTGACCGGCGCCAGCTCCGGCATCGGAGCAAGTGCCGCCGTCCACTTGGCCAAACTCGGAGGGCTCCTGGTCATCGTGGGTCGCAACGTAGAGAAGCTGAAGGAGACGGCCGACAACATTGTGGCGGCTGGAGGAGCCCCGCCCTTGGAACTGCAGGCGGACATGACCAAGGAGGTGGAGGTACAGCAGATTGTGGACGCCACTCTGGCCAAGCACGGCCGCATCGATGTGCTTGTAAACAATGCGGGCATCTTGGAGACAGGCTCCATTGAAGCCACCAGCCTGGAGCAATTCGATCGCCTGATGAACACCAATGTGCGTTCCCTGTACCAACTAACCATGCTGGCCACTCCGGAGCTGGTCAAGACCAAGGGCAATATCGTTAACGTATCCAGTGTCTGTGGACTGCGCGCCTTTCCTGGTGTCCTGGCCTACAATGTGTCTAAGGCAGCGGTGGACCAGTTCACGGCCTGCGTGGCCCTGGAACTGGCCCCCAAAGGAGTCCGCGTAAACGCCGTGAATCCCGGCGTGATTGTGACCGACATTCACAAGCGTGGCGGCATGGACGAGGAGACCTATGCCAAGTTCCTCGAGCACTGCAAGATAACCCATGCCTTGGGTCGTCCTGGCGATGTAAAGGAGGTGGCGGCCCCCATTGCCTTTCTGGCCAGCGATCAGGCCAGCTTTACCACGGGAATCAGTCTGCCCGTCGATGGAGGTCGCCACGCCATGTGCCCGCGATAAGATGCGGATGAGCAAATGGAGAGAAATCATTCGCCCGGTGGCATTTATCGAATTTAGCGTCTCATTTTCAGTAGTTAATTTAAAGAACACGACTAAAATACGACACAATACATTAAAAGTGCCCAGTTAAGATATGTTTTTCTTGGATTTTTCTTCTCATAATAAAATAATATATTGCTAAAATATCTATAATCTATTATTATCTTGTTTTGGGATCTTAAATAGCTGAATGTATTGTAAAAAACTCTCACACCCTCTGTCTAAAAAATGATCACTTTAAAAATAAAATCTGACCATACATACTCTTATATATATATATACATACATAGTATATGTATAGTATTTGTATAGAATAACAAATTAACAGTTAATTAACACCAGCCGAGCGCGACTCCAGTTAACTTTATTTGAATTTCACAACCGCTGGAAATGTGTAGGTTGGAAGGTTCCAGCCTATCGATAGTGTAATCGGATTGCAGCCCGGGAATTGTTGACTTCTGGGTCGGGTCTTCAATGTCACCAATCACTATCAGTTCAGCCGTCGAGTGGATCGCCTCAACATGCCCAGTTTCAAGGATAAAGTTATCATCGTGACCGGTGCCAGTTCGGGAATTGGAGCAGGTACTTCGGTGCTCTTGGCCAAACTGGGAGGCCTGCTCACCATCGTCGGCAGGAATGTGGAGAAGCTCAAAGAGACCGCAGAGCAGATAGTGAAGGCTGGAGGAGCGCCAGCACTTCAGGTGGCGGCGGACATGAACAGCGAGTCGGACGTCCAGGGCATCGTATCCGCCACGTTGGCCAAGCACGGTCGCATCGACGTGCTGGTGAACAACGCCGGAATCTTGGAGCTGGGCAGCATCGAGAACACCAGTCTCGAGCAGTTCGACCGCGTTATGAACACCAACGTGCGGTCGCTCTACCAGCTGACCCACCTGGTCACTCCGGAGCTAATCAAAACCAAGGGCAATATTGTGAACGTGTCCAGTGTGAACGGCATCCGTTCCTTTCCCGGAGTCTTGGCATACAATGTTTCCAAAGCTGCCGTGGACCAGTTCACCAGGTGCGTGGCCCTGGAGCTGGCTCCCAAGGGTGTGCGTGTGAACTCCGTAAATCCCGGCGTGATCATCACCGAACTCCAGCGTCGAGGTGGATTGGACGAGGAAGCATACGCCAAGTTCCACGAGCACGCCAAGGTCACCCATGCCCTGGGTCGGCCCGGCGAAGTCAAGGAGGTGGCTGCGGCCATTGCATTCCTGGCCAGCGACGAGGCCAGTTTCAGCACCGGTATCAGCCTGCCCGTGGACGGAGGTCGCCATGCCATGTGCCCCAGATGAGAACTGAGTTCTTTATCCATAATGCATTTATCTGCCACCAAACGTAGGGTGGCAAGTATTTCGAAAACTATTAAAGTCCAAAATGAATATAATTAAAGTAGCGCGCTTACCTCAGAAGTATTTCAAATACTTTCTTTTCAATGATATGATTCTATGTAAATATAACAGTTTGATAGTAAATAATAAAGCCAGCTTCATTTTTAATATTTAGCAAATCCACAATTCTTGTCAACGCACGCAGGTTTTAATTTGATACTTAAAATGTTCAATTTCGTAGTAATGGACTTAATCGGCGGGAAACAAGGGAAAAGGAAAGACATTCGTCTGGACAGGATCAGATGATCAGATAGAATATCCTAAAAGGAACTAGCGCGGACACATGACCTGCTTGCCACCGTCCACAGGAAGGGTCACGCCGGTCACGAAGCTTGCCAGCTCGCTGGCCAGGAAGCAAATGGCGGCCGCCACCTCCTTCGGCTCCCCAATCCGGCCCAGGGCATGGGTCTTCTTCGAGTGCTCCAGAAATTCGGCGTAGCTCTGCTCGTCCATGCCCCCCGCCTTTTGCAGATTGGTGCGAATTACACCCGGATTGACCGCATTCACCCGGACACCCTGGGGACCCAGATCCAGGGCAAGGGAGCGGGTGAACTGGTCCACCGCCGCCTTGGACATGTTGTAGGCCACCAGATTGGGAAAAGCGCGCAGTCCGCAGACGCTGGACACGTTGACAATGCTGCCCTTACACTGCAGCAACTGGGGCAACAGCAACTTGGTCAGATAGAACCCGGACCGCACATTGGCCTCCATCACGTGGGTGAAGCAGGCCAGTTCCGTGCTCTGCAGCGTTCCCGTGGGCATGATGCCCGCCCCATTTACCAGCACATCCAGCTTGCCCTCGTAGCGCTCCGTGGTCTTCCGCGCAATGCATTCGATCTCCGGCAGCTTGAGCAGATCTCCGGCTATGCCGTACGGCTCGGAGCCCGTCTTCATGCAGCGTTTCATCACGCATATGAGGCCCTCCTCTTCCCGATCCACCAGGGCCAGGCAGGCGCCCAGCTTGGAGAACATCTCCGCCGCGGCGGCCCCGATCCCGGAGGCTGCGCCCGTGATAAGCACCACCTTGCCGGAGAAGTCCAGACCAGCCTTGCCCTTGCTGCCCATCGAATCGAATTTTCAAGGGAAAATCCAAACTACATTCGTATGTACGTACATGTGTAGATGACTTATCGTTGAAATATAACCCTGATCACCAAGAACATGATCTAAGTTCTTCTTACTAAATAATTAACAAATATATAACAGCAACTGTTAGTTACTAACTAAACAAGAGTTTGGAATAAGGAGCTCAAATATGTCGAATAAAATTCTCAAAATCACAAATTAACTGAGAGAAAGAGATATCTTTAAATCCTAGTTAGTGGTTACTTATAATCCAAATCATTTTCTAGAATATTACATTATTCTAAAGCTAATTTTTGGGAAACTAGTTTAGTCCTGAACATAGACGACTACATAAATGGCAATCAGTTTTATGTACACAATCAAAACAATAGGTAAATAAAAATAACAATTAAAAAATCGGATTAAATGCATTTACGCATGGAAGATTCCATGCAGGGGAGACTAAAAGTTCCATGTCCTGTGGACTCAGCGTGGGCACATGGCATGGCGACCGCCGTCCACTGGCAGGCTGACTCCAGTGCTGAAGCTGGCCTCATCGCTGGCCAGGAAGGCAATGGCCGCAGCCACCTCCTTCACATCTCCAGGACGACCCAAGGCGTGGGTGGTCTTGGAGTGTTCCAGGAACTTTTTGTACGTCTCCGCATCCATGCCGCCGCGGGCATGCAGGTTGGTGACCGTTACGCCGGGATTCACGCAGTTCACGCGCACACCCTTGGCAGCCAGCTCCAAGGCCACGCAGCGGGTGAATTGATCCACGCCCATTTTTGATATGTTGTAGGCCAGGACGCCGGGGAAGGAGCGAATGCCATTGACACTGGACACGTTCACGATGTTTCCCTTGGTCTTGATCAGCTCGGGGGTGGCCAGCATAGTCAGGTGGTAGATCGCCCTCAGGTTGGTGTTCATCACGCGGTCGTACTGCTCCAGGCTAGTGGTCTCGATGGTGCCCGTCTCGATGATTCCGGCATTGTTGACCAGCACGTCCAATTTGCCGTACTGCTGCAAGGTTTCCGACCAAATCCTCTGGGTGTCCGCCTCCTTGGCAATGTCGCCCACCACCAGGGCCGGCTGCGATTGGCTCACCTTGCTGCACTCCGCGGCTACCTTCTTCAGGTTCTCCACATTGCGTCCATTGAGGGCCAGACAGGCGCCGTACTTGGCAAACTTAATGGCGGTTGCAGCTCCGATTCCGGAGCTTGCTCCCGTAATTAGAACCACTTTGCCGGCGAAATTCATGATCCAACCCAGAATTATGTAAGGGGATCTCAAGCTCAGTGCGCATCTTGCTGGATTTAGTAGGGGTAGTCACCTATTAGAAAGCCAAAAAGCTAACTTAATTTCATGTTTAAAATATCTGGTAAAATGATCAATTGAATTTAATTTGTGTTAAGGAAGCAACATTTATCAAAATCTATTGTTTTATTCAATTCAGGTTTTCAACGGTAAGCTCTATTAACAAATGCATAATAATAGTGTCATACGACAAAAGTAGTTGAACACAATATGTTTCAAAAGACAGTATTCTTAAAATGTATAATTTGTTGGTCAACAAAGATATTTTTGATTATTCGACAATATGATTCCTTATTTATTAATATATTGCATGAAATGTTTTTTTTTTAATGGGTCCCTTTGGTATATTATAATAAGTTAAATCTTAGTATATTTTCGAAGTGTGCTTGGTATTTTTTAACGGCTAGCCGGTCTCACTTACGTGATCATGTAAACGAAATGCGAGTTTTAGGAAAGTGCACTATTTTGGTCAGGCAAACCCGGAGCTTATCCACGCAATCTGGGCGCCGCAGAGTGGTGGTCACGGGAAGTGGCGCAGTCACTCCGCTGGGCAACAATGGACCGGATTCCTGGCGACGCATACTGGCCGGCGAGTCGGCAATCTCTCGGCTGAGTGCAGAGTTCAAGGGCTTGCCCTGCCAGGTTGCGGCTCAAATCCCGAGGGAAAAGCTACATCTGGACCAGCATCTGACCAAGTCGGACATTAAGCTGATGAGCCCCGCCACCCAGTTTGCCGTATTGGCGGCTGAGGAGGCCTTGGCCACCGGAAAGTTGTGCCCCAAGCAATTGAGCGAGGAGGAGCTTGAGCGGTTCGGAGTGTGCGTGGGCATGGGCATGTTCGACCTGGCAGAGGTCTATGGCGCCTGGAACCAGCTGCAACGAGGCTACAACAGAGTAAGCCCCTTTTTCGTGCCCCGGCTGCTGCCAAGCATGGCGTGTGGTCACATCAGCATGCGACATGGCTTAAGAGGACCGAACCACTCGGTGTCCACGGCCTGCGCCACAGGTGCCCATGCCCTGGGCGATGCCATGCGCTTCATCCGCAGCGGAGATGCCGACGTGATGCTGGCGGGGAGTGGTGAGGCCTGCATAGATCCCCTCTCCATCGCTGGATTTTGCAGACTGCGGGCTCTGAGCACCGCATTCAACGATAATCCGTCGGTTGCGTCCAGACCGTTTGACAAATCCCGGGATGGCTTTGTGATGGGCGAGGGCGCAGCTGTGCTCTTGCTAGAGGAACTGGAGCACGCCCGCGCTCGGGGAGCTCCCATTCTAGCCGAGATTCTGGGCTACGGCTTGTCCGGAGATGCCTACCACATAACGTCGCCCAGCGATGACGGTGCCGGAGCCACTCTTGCCATGAAGCGGGCCATACAGGATGCTGGAATTGCACCAGAGGATGTTACCTATGTAAATGCCCACGCAACCTCCACGCCCACCGGGGATCGCATTGAGTCACACGCTATAGGTCGTGTTTTCGGAGCGCACACTCCGCAGGTGAGGGTCTCCTCCACCAAGGGAGCACATGGCCACCTGCTGGGCTCCTCCGGCAACCTGGAAGCGCTCTTTGTGGTGCTCGCCTGCGCGGATAACAAGCTGCCGCCCTCCATCAACATTGAGCACCTCGATGTGGACGTCAATGTGGTCACGAAAGCCACTGAATGGTCGGCGGACCAAAAGCGACGCGTTGCCCTCAAGAATTCCTTCGGCTTTGGAGGAACCAATGCCTCCCTCTGCATTGCTAGCTACATTGAATAGTAGCGGCGAGTTGTTAACTATTTTTTAGAGATCCAAGTAAATAAAATCCTTAAATGTTTGCATATTTTTAGGAAAAATGTTTAGTTTTAAAACTTTATTTGGAAAACTTTTTCGGTTGCTTGTCTGGCCGTCACGTCGTCGTCTTCGTCAGTTTCTTGCTCTGTAAAAAGGATTATGCGTACTGTTCTTAACCAATGCGCCATGTATGTACTGTTATACTGTATATCTGTATATAATATATATATATAGGTATATAATTATGTATATAGCTCTGTTTGATTTGCTTCTGTTGCTTGTCTCTCTGTTTGTTTGTTTGTTATTGCTGTTTTCTTTTTTCTTGCTGCTTGAAGTCGCCGCCTTCCGGTTGAACAGAATGGATTTTGTGTTTTCTTGTGGTAAGGAAGGATGGTCAAATCAATGGCTGGTGACTGGTTTGGTTTGGTTTGGCTTTCGCGCGGCTTCTGCTGTGATCATGGCCAGAATTTGACAATAGTTGCAGCTTGCTATCCGTTCGTTCTCTTATCTGACTTAACTAATCGTTTAATTTGAAGTGTTTTTATTTTACAAAATTGCTTAGGTCGTTAAGTTAAAGTATGTTGGCTTACAATCGAAACGTTTCATAATCATTTAATCTTATTGGTTTTCTCTTTATGCTCTGCGTGCTGCTGCTGCATTCAGCATCCTGCTGCTGCTCTTCTACCTCTAGAGTCTAGAGTCTAGACGACATTCTTTGTTATCTCCGTGTAAGCATACACATCGGATGTACATACATATATGCGGCTTAGACTCGTACTAATTATATGCGTAAATAATAATATGCTATATGTGGGTTTCGGCTTGGGCTTGGGTGGGGGTGGTGGTGGTGGAGGTGAGGGGTGTGCGCAGGCGTGTGTGTGGGATAGCTCTTTGAATGACCGAACTTTCGTCGTTTGTTACATACATTATGAAAATACGCTTTATTCGAAATTTAACTTTTTAATTTTAGTTTTTACTGTACAGTTTGTTTGTAGTTGACGCTTCTTGATTCTAGTTACAGCACAAATTATTGGGTTTTAATTACTTAATTTTGCACGCCACATTCATTATTCATTAACAGTGTTAAATTTCTCCACTCCCTAATTCAAATCGCTCAAACAATTTCAAATATGTATATCTTTCGGCTTACAGTTCAAATTTGGACAGAAAAACATTTAAAACTTACGGAGGCCATTCAATTTCATAATTACGTATCTGGTTTTAGCTAGGTTTTGGAAATAAAGGAATAAAGTGGAACTTTAGAGCGCGATTTAAAAGTTCGACAGAACTGACACATTCACAAATGTATATTTAAAAAACCATTGCAAATGCGTTGTGTACTAAACGAATTAACGAACATTTGAGTTTCGTGCGTTGCAGCTGGCACCTTCGCAGGAAAGTGCAGCTTGCATTCGGTGTGTTGAGATTTTTTAAATTTAAAAAATATATAAAATATTTATAAATATTTTGTTGTCTCGCGTTCTGTTACTGCTGCTACAGACCTTAACACTTACTATCTTACTATTTGTTGTTAAAAAGACATCTATTTAAGCGCTAATAAAGTGGTTTGTGGTTGCTATCGGGTATCGCGTTCTGTTGTCCTGTTCATACAGTGATGCTGTAACTACACTGATCCTGATCCTAAGTCAAATGCCTGTCCACACGTCTGTGTGCCTTATGCTGCGGGGGTATGTACATGGCAAGCCCGTCAAACCAGAGAGTGCTCCTAGTTGAGCAGTGCATCCATGGTGTATGGAAATGGAGGATGCTGCTGCTCGAACCTACTTGCTGAAGACGATAACAACTTGGTTGCCGATGCTGCTGATGCTGATGCTGTTAATGTGCTCGCCGGCGACGGTCAGTCCAGTATTACGATTTGTGATTCAATGGGCCTGCTACTCGGCTCGGGCGCCGCAGGTTTGATGGGCAGTGTGCGCCATGGTTTGCGCGCCGCGCGACGCAGATCCACGGCGGAGAGTATTTTTCGCGTTTTTCTGTAAAAAGGTATATTGTAGGAATATTAGTTAAAGTACGGCGATTCTAGTTTTCAAGCATCGGCTTCTGGTGAAACCAAATTATATTCAAATTAAAACCGAAAATGTAATGATTTTGAAGCTGCAGATTACTCACTTGTGTGTATCGTTAGCCCTAAAGTAAACATCGTCCGGTGCATCCATCCAACTGATAACCTGCTTGCGTCCGTTGCCACCACGGGCCATCTGCGCAATCTTCTGTTTACCATTGAGCTGAAAAGGCGAATATGTATAAATAGATTATAATTAAATTAGCTAAATTAAAAGTATTACTCACATGATGCCTGGAGAGCGGCTGTCCAGATGCCGCCATCATGGCCGCAAACTGCTCAGGACTGGGACAATGCGAGGGCATGGGATCCTTATTCGGCCGCTTGGCAGGAGGTCCGCTGGGAACTATAGTAACTGCAAGAGGAGAAACTTGGTTAGTCAGAATATAAGCACAATATAAACACCCATAATCAATGTGTTCTTTAACTCTTTTGAAAATTTTAAACACACGTAATGGAAGACCTACCTTCAGTGCCATTCAACTGCTGGTCCTCGTGTGCCCGCTTCCGTATCGTCGACGTGGCTTGCGTGGGAATTATTGTGAGCTCCTTGTCGGCCGGCACGGCCACGACGTCGGGTGACTTGTTCGGCACTCGGTCATATACCAAGCTGCCATCGGGCGCTTTCGGGGGTTTGGGGAACGAGACGACAGCCGGCAGCGGCATTTTGTCCTTGGGCGTCAGTACTAGCCATTCATGCGGTCCGCTGCCCGGCGCACCTAGGCGGTTGGCAATCTTGGTGACACTACCCCGATCCTTGGGCTTCAGCAAAAGCAACTTCTTGATCTCCGCCTGCGATTTTCCACTAATACGATTTGTAACTAAGAAGAAAAGAAACATATTATTTCACATAAGTGTGGCTCATTGCAATTAACAAAGCGGATGAGACTCACATTCTTGTTTCACCAGCATGGCGTTGATTGCGTACGCGCTCTGTCGCGCCGCCTTCTTCGGCTTCACGATGCTGCGGCAGATGGCACGCGCCACCCGTGTCATGGGATTGGTGTGCAAGTAAAAGGCAGTGCGCGTCTTCATTATGGGCCGCGGCGATCCGGAGCTGATGGCGATGCCGTGTGCTTGCGCATAGTGGCGGGCCAGGTGGGTCTTAAGCTTGAACTCCTTGCCGCAATTGACAATAGAACATCTGTGGGAAGAGAGAATTGAATGAGCACTCGTTGGTCCACAATAATAAGCCAATAATAAAGCAAATGAAAAGAGCATGTTTTACTCGTTTAATCTCGAAATTGCACTGCAATCAGGCATTTCTTCAATTTAATAAGTATCAAAAGGGGAATGTTACATTGCCATAGGAATTTCATTTATAAAATATGTATACAGTTGTGTAAAAATTAAGCCTATCATTTATAAAATGTAAGCAAGTATACGAAAAGGCCACTTTAAACTGACAAAATTGGAAATTAAAATGAACTATAAACGAAAAAGATGTATTTAAAAACAAAAACTAATATTCTGTGTAGTGCGACAGAAGAGTTGATAAATGCCAACTTTAGTTTAGACCTATTTTCTTTCAGCATGCACCTACCTGTGCAACTGACGATTGGTAAGATCACTGATTTTCTCGTCATCATTCAGGTCCACCACAGCCGTGGGCGTTGTAGCTAGACCCGCTGACGCGGCGGTCGGCGTCGACGCTGCTGATGATGACTTCTTCTTGGCGTCGCCATCGCCACCATCGCCCTTGGTCGCCGACTTCATACTGCCGTACCTCCGCCAGTACTCCCAGCAGCTCAGGCAAAGGCGGCACGTACTGTGCCCACTGTTGACCGAGTTCCACTGCGGACGGATTGGCGATTATAGTAAGAACGTTAAATAATCGTACTTAATCCCAGTGGCTCACCTGTGATGATTTCGTTGTACCGCACGATTCGCATGGCTTCCCATTGTTGGAGAGATCTGTGCTCCCGTTTGTGGTTCCATTATAGATGCCTCCGCCCGCCTTCACAGACGTTCCGTTCCCCTTGCCATTGTTGTTATACTGCGGTATGTAGACCTGCTTGAGCTTCAGCTCCGCCTCGACGGCCTTCACTCGCTTCTGCTGCACGTAGCGATCGGTGGTCTTCCACATGTAGTAGTACTCGATGATTTGTTTCAGCGTTTTCCAAGGCAGCTGGAAGGATGATTTTTATTTTTGAATCAATATAAATGTGCATTGCCACTTACGAAATCTTGTCGAATGTCGTTAAAGTCTTTGCCATATTTTTCCAGCGCCTCTTCAAAAAGATTCGCCTCCGATGCGCTCCAGTCCTCGATTTCATCGCGACAGAGCACAGGCCCAGTGGAAGGAACTAGCGACGACATGGACTCTTCAATCGAGTACTCGTGCTTGTGCAGAATGTTCATTGCGTGAAACTGAAAGGTAAACACCAGTAAACGCCAGATCCCGTCATAGATTTGCAATCATCTCTTACCAGTGTGATGTCCCTGCTGGCCGCCGCGGCGGACATGTGCAGCGAGGGCTGCTTCACCGAACTGCTGCAGTCCAGGGCGCGGGCGAAGGTGCCGATGGAGCGCGAGACGACCAAGAACTGGTCTATCTTGCGGTCGGTCAGACTGTGCTCCGGCGTCCACACCAGCGATTCGAGTTCCTCCAGCTTGCGGTCGTCGGTGGCGGTGTCCTTGAGCTTGGCGGGTATATCACACTGGTAGCGACTGCCGACCCGAATCTCGCCCTTGTCGGCGAGCAGCGTCTTCTGATTTGGATCGAACACAAGACAGTAGAAGAATGTGTCCTGTGGATGGTTTTATAAAGAAATTAGTAATCACTATTTAAGCAGGGTTTAAATCGAAGGATAGCACATTATATAAGCGAATGGAATCTTCCTAGACCAATTTCACACCCAAACACTGCCGTAACAAGGAACTTACGTCTTTATTAAGATAGCTCTGCAGGGACTCCGTCTCGTTGAGCAGGGTCACCGAGCACTTGCCTCGGATCTGTGTGGCGGGTATCGACTCGACTTGGCGTGACAGAAACAGCTCGCGGTGCTTGATCTGATAGCGCTGCTTGCTGGTCAACGCTTCGCCCTTCTCCGCGTCGCCTCCTGCACCTCCGGCGCCACCCGCTCCACCTCCGCTGGCAGTGCTGCTGCTGTTGTTGTTGGAAGTGCCGCTGCTGTTGCTGCCGGAATTCCCGGTGGCCGAGCCTCCTCCGCCGGACGTTTGCGTCGGACTGGTGCGCTCCTCATCCAGGGCAGCTAAAAGAACAAGCAAATCATTAGGTACGTTCATTCGGATCGGAGTTTTAAGATGGTGACTGATTATTTAAGCTAGAGTTAACATTTAAAATAAATACGATTTAAATATAATAATAATAAGGTTTGTTTAATAGTTTATTGCTGGCCAAAGTCAGCTTACAAATCAAATTAACAGGTGTTTCATATCAGATATATTGAAATTAAAAGTAAATTATGATCCCATTAACCAGAATAGAACTATTAATAAGAATTACCAACTAAGATAGGTTACTACACTACTGAAATTACCATCGTGCTCTACTTAAAGTGCAAAACATACAAAATGAGGGCATAAGTCTGAGTCTGGGCTACGGGTCTACGGAAGTGGCAGAGATAGTATTTGAGTAATCAGCTGGAGGTGGTACCTATTGAGGGATCGAGCACAGCCTGCGCCGCCTGCTCCTCGCTTACGGGTGTGCGTAGCCAGGTCTTCTTCAGCTTGGTCGCCAACGGTGAGTCCTCGGCGGTGGCCACTGACATGATGCGTTGTTTTAGATTTAAGATGGTTAGGAGTATGATTTGGTGCGTTTTGTGGAAATGCGTTCATCGACAGTGTTTATGTTTATAAATAAAAGCGCATTTTAGATAACAAATTTTAAAGGGACACCTGAACGTTATGTCAGGTGAGAAATAATCTTTTAAGAGTCGTTGTCATTGGCGAAATTACTAAGGATGGAGTATGGTAATAACAACTCTGATCCTGCTCAAAAGCTTGACGACCATATATATATATTCCTTCTCAATAAGGACTCACCAAACATATGACAAACAGACCAAACAACTTCCTAGGATACACAAATTTAAAAGACGAGCAAAGAACCCTTTAAGCAAAAAAGTAGAATTCTGGTTGCTTTACAATTTGTCCAACGTTTCCTATACCCTAAATATATTATCTATATGAATACAATTGAAAATGTTTAAGCGAATTCAAGGAAAAGTCATACATGTATGTCCCTATGTTAATAAAGTGACGCTACTTGATCTAAACGTTATCTATATAATATACATCCAAGCTTTCCCGGAATTTGTGGGTTGCAAAATCCGAGAGTAACCCTCATGAATTTCCTGGAAGTTTGCTGGGCTGATTAAAAAATGTACGCTTGGCATTTCGCAAAGGGCGGAAGGGGAGGAAGGTGAGTTGGGCGGCGGCCAGCACCACCACGCCTCCTCGGCGGACAAAGGGGCGTGGGTGCATCGCCGGAGTCCCAGAAAAGAGCCGAAGCTGGGTACGTGTATTTGTGTATTTGTATTTTGCGCTTGTTTCGAAGACGAAGTGAGAGCACCCAGAAGGGGGCGGGGGATGGTGAATGGCGGTGGGTGGTGGTTGGAGGGTAAAGGCTTGGGCGTTATTTGGTGGCCATAGATAGGACACACAAGTGGGCGGGTGCGCCGCTGTGGGATTTGTTTGCCTTTCGAGCGTATCTGCTATTCTATACCCTTTCCACTTCCCTGCTAAGTTCAAGGTCTGCTATTGACAATGTGATTAGCAGCTGAGAGTGGTTATCAGTATTTCCACATTTGGTTACATTTCACAATAATTAAAATAATAATAATAATGTTAAGATAGTGAGCTTCATATTTATACTTAGATACTTCAGTCTAAACAACAAAACACTACTTTCCTGGTATATATAAAATATAGTAATCATTGCATCTAAGTGGTTTTTAAGTGTATCTGGAGTTCGGAAAAGCACCTTTCAAAGACACTTGCACCAAGTCCGTAGCTTGGGGTTGGAATGGCGGCACACTTGTGCCTCAAATGTATATTTTTGCGCTAGTTTTCAGCGCCTGATTAGCGACTCGCCTGCGAAAAGGCGACGCACGCAAATAAAAAACTGGCTCGTGGAGCGTAATGAATAAAATAAATAAAAAGTAAAGCAAGATGACAGTGGTCCGATGATGATTTTGGGGCCGAAAGGGGCTGTGTTAATGGGCATTGTTGGCGCATGTCGGTCTTGTGGGAGTGCAGGAGGTAGATGGGGTGGTGGATTGGGGTGGGTTGCCGTGCGAGGTCAGACCCACGGAAAACGCATTTTCGCGACGGTCACGTATCGAATTCGAGTGGGTGGCCAAAGCCAAAAATTCAACCCAATTGGGCATGGTTTTTGTGAGTTTTTTGGAACGGCGGAGTGGCAGTGGATGAAGGCGCTGTGTGTATGTATACACGAATGCAAAGCGCGCCTCCCTGCGTGTGCCACATCGCCATAGCTTCACTCCACCACTCCACACCCTGCTCCACTCCAATCCCCTCCAGATCCCAACTTCTGACTTGAACATTTTCGTGCACACAGAGCAGCAGTGTCAGTGGGTTTGGGGTTGGGTATGGGTATGTGTGGCAGCTTTTCAGAGGTAGACAGCCAGTCTACCTACAGCCGAACCAAGTATCACATTCGCATTGACGTCGGCGCCGCCTAGCAGCAACCGAAAACAGCAACAACCGCATTACGGGTAGTACAGTGCAGCCCAGCTCATTACAGTCGAGCATCATTAGAGCAAACCGGTGGCGTCAAATTACTGACACCCTAACATATGTATGCTTAAGGTTGAACTTAATAATTAACCGGCTATTTCCGCACCACGATGCGTGTTTATGTTCATTAACAGATCCCAAAACAACTAGTTTCTTTGACCAACATATTTTTCGACTATTTTTTCTAATGCTATTTCTAATTTGCGACACGAACAATTCAAATGGCCCTAATGGAATAGGTGCTTCTGGTTCGGAGTAGAGTGGTACCACTGCCAGTTTTTGTGGCTCGAGTTATGAAGGTTCGTTCCACTGCCTGTTTATGTGGATGAGTCGGGATGCTGGACGAAATCCGTTTTCGCTCCGCCTTCACAGTTGTTGTCATTGCGGTTCTTGTTGCTCAGGAAGTTTGACTAGAGTTGCGGGGTGTTTGTGGGGGGGGTGGCACTGTGGGAGGCTGGGTGGTTCGGTGGGTGGCTTGGCTTTCCACATGCCTTGACACATCGCTCACAGTGGAGCTCCTTGCGGGTTCATTTTTTTTTGTTTTGTGGTGGGCATGTGCTTAGCAGATCTGGTCGTCAGGTTTTAACTTTTAACTTGTTTGAAGGCCACGACAACGACTCTTGGCAACATAACCTCACTTTGTTGACAATAAATATACACACTTAGGGGTAAACGTAACGCAAGATATGGATGCGGTTTCGGGGGAACGGGGTTTCTATACTCACGTTGGTGTTTGTCGGCCAATTGCACGAGCGGATTGGGCAGATCCCGGCGGCGGTAGAAGCACATGACCTTCGCTTCCACATTGCCGGTTTGGTTTTTGTTCAGCTCCTCAATGCGTCGTATTAAGTAGGGACTGTTCGGCGTTGTCTCAACGTAAACATAGTCTGAAAAAAATACAGTTTTTGAGGTGGCTGATGCAAGAGGGTCGGAAAAGGGCATGGAAGGGGGGAACTGCAACTCCATTCATACGTCACAGGTAAGCGCACACACACACCCATACACGCGATCCACTTAAGTGCGACCACCACTACCAGCTAAAGCGCAATTAAATACAAATGGGGCTATCCATCCATATAACTATATAACTACAACAACTGCAGCGGAACCTGTCGTTGACCATTACAAAAACATAAAAGAAATTCCGTTTGTCTGTATGTACATACATCCAAACGTCGTGTGCATTTATGCTACATTTTGGGATGCAGATACATAGATAGATGGGTAGATAGATGGAGAGAGATGAAAAAGAAAGTGTGGAGGCAGCGAGAAAGCATCGCCGAAGGTGTGTAACTGTGTGCGTGGCCATTAAAAACGGCAAACAAAAAACGCCGATGGAGACAAAAAGTTCTCGGCGATAAAGAGCAGATAATTCGACAAGTATATATGCCATTATTATTTATTTTGATTCCGTTAATTGAAAGCTTGCGTATCCGACCCAGCTTATTTGCATTTCGAAAGAGCACACACACCCACACACTTGCAAAAATCAGGTGAAGACAACACAATAACGTCACCGCTCGGGCGCGAGCGAGATGGCTAACAAAAAGTGCGTAAAGCAGGGTGAGGAGGGGGAGGCGTGAGGTGGGGGGAGATGCTCAAAAGCTCATTAGCATATGAAAACACAACAAAGCGGGTGGGCGGTCAGCCCCAAAGTGAGATACACTTTCGCACACAGTCAAACAAACACACACGCTGGAGAGATCACAATTCGGCAAAACCAAATCCAAATGCAAATGCAATTCAGTTCCCCAGCCCTAGAATACACACACACTAATACACTCAGAGCATAAGTTAATGCTTATCGGTTGGAACACGTCGAAAACACTTGCTGCAGCTGCGACACAAGAGCAGTGCCCCCTTCTTCAAAGAAGTTTAAAAAAAAAATAGAAAAGGTCTCTCCTTTTCGACGGATTGTTCTTGAGATTGATAACACACACACATACACGTGCGTCGGGACTCCCACTAAAGGGTTTTCGGCAATTAAAATGCACTTTCGTTATTGTTGGAAAGCCTTCTCAGACACAACACACACGCATACGCACACACTGGACACACACACACGTACGCAAAAGCGCACACGCACACCGTGAAACGGCGGCGCCGATAACGAAAGATGATAGAAAAGCGAGTACGGGAAAATTTTTCTCACCTCCGACTCGATACATATTTGTGGCCATTTTCACTACGCTCCCGCACCAAAACTTTCACATGCAAAACACTCGGCACACGCTTAGCACTGTTTTTCAATGGTCCTGTTCCAAACTAGCGCACATTTATTAGCAGAAAACTCGAGTTGTTATGATTGCATTTTTCACATAAGAAGACGCGTTTTTTTCGTCGCCATCTTAGAAACAACTCAACTCTAAAAAATACACGCACACACACACAACGCCGAGTAAACAGCTGCACCAGGGATGCATTCTGCGGTGCGATAGTTTGGCCATCGATTGCAATCGATAGATCGGGTATTGGGTAAAAACTTAATGTTAAAATTTAGTTGGGGCGATAAGAAAAACGATAAGGAACACAATTTTTTGTTAATATCAGTATATCTATTCTATCTACTTTTTGAACAAAGAAAATAATGGGCGATCCCTCACCAATAACTACCTTGTTTTATTTATAATTTTTTGTACATATTTATTTACACCCTTCTTATTCTCTTATTCAAAATATGCATTTAATCGCGCCCTTGCGATAGTATCGCTTGAAAACTGTCTTCCCTGACCTGCAACGTTTGCACTAAAAATTCTGTAATAGTTCGTAGGCTAGGTTTCTACGTTTTGTACGTTTGTATAAATTGTTTCTAGAGTGAGTGCTTTGATTTGTAGAGCCTCTTAAAAACTCATATCGCGAATTTGTTTACTTACGCGTGAGTATTTTGGCCGTCGCCAGCACGAAAGTTGTCACGACTCGCTGTCAATCCGTGACGTGGCCTGGCCGACCGATTTTTCCAATTGGCAGAGGTCTAACAGAGGTTTTTCCGATTTAAGTAGTACATTTAAGTGTTGCGGCGATGACCACCTACGAGGAGTTCATCCAGCAGAACGAGGACCGCGACGGAGTGCGTCTGACGTGGAATGTGTGGCCCTCAAGTCGCATCGAAGCCAGTCGGCTGGTAGTGCCCCTAGCTTGTCTTTACCAGCCTTTGAAGGAGCGCCCCGACCTGCCGCCTATTCAGTATGAGCCGGTCTTGTGCACCCGCAGCAACTGCAGGGCCATCCTGAATCCACTGTGCCAGGTGGACTACCGTGCCAAGTTGTGGGTGTGCAACTTCTGTTTTCAGCGCAATCCGGTGAGCTCAATGGTGATCTTTAGACCCTCTGCGGCAGTGTATGACAGTCATTCTTCCAGTTTCCCCCTCAATATGCTGCCATTTCCGAGCAGCACCAACCAGCGGAGCTGATTCCGGGATTCAGCACTATTGAGTATACTATTACGCGGGCCCCCACCATGCCTCCCGTCTTCATTTTCCTGGTTGACACCTGCATGGACGAGGACGAGCTGGACGCCCTGAAAGATTCGCTGCAAATGTCGCTAAGTCTGCTGCCAACCAACGCTCTCGTGGGTCTGATAACCTTCGGAAAAATGATACAGGTGCACGAGCTGGGCGCCGAGGGCTGCTCTAAGAGCTACGTGTTTCGCGGCACCAAGGACCTGACTGCCAAGCAGGTGCAGGACATGCTCGGAATCGGGCGTGGAGCGGCTCCGGGGCCGCAGCAACAGCATCAGCTGCCCGGCCAGCCGGCTGGAGCGGCGGCCCCTGTGCCGCCCGCCCATCGCTTCTTGCAACCGATCGGCCAGTGCGACGCCGCGCTGGGCGATCTGCTTAGCGAGTTGCAGCGCGATCCTTGGCCGGTGCCGCAGGGCAAGCGTTACCTGCGCTCCACTGGCGCTGCTCTCTCTATTGCGGTGGGCCTGTTGGAGTGCACCTACCCCAATACGGGCGGTCGCATCATGACATTCGTGGGTGGCCCTTGCTCCCAGGGCCCCGGCCAGGTGGTCGACGACGAGCTAAAGCACCCGATTCGTTCGCATCACGACATCCACAAGGACAACGTGCGGTTTATGAAGAAGGCTATCAAACACTATGATGCCTTGGCGTTGCGGGCAGCCACCAACGGGCATAGTGTCGACATATACTCGTGTGCCCTGGATCAAACCGGCCTGCTGGAGATGAAGCAGCTATGCAACTCCACTGGCGGTCACATGGTCATGGGCGATTCGTTCAACTCATCGCTCTTCAAGCAGACATTCCAACGCGTGTTCGCACGTGATGGTCGCAACGACTTGAAGATGGCCTTCAATGCCACGCTGGAGGTGAAGTGCTCGCGCGAGCTAAAGATCTCCGGTGGGATCGGCTCGTGTGTGTCGCTGAATGTGAAGAGCCCGTCGGTGTCGGATGTGGAGATCGGCATGGGCAACACGGTGCAGTGGAAGCTGTGCACACTGAATCCCAGCTCCACCGTAGCCTACTTCTTTGAGGTGGTCAACCAGCATGCAGCCCCCATTCCGCAGGGCGGGCGTGGCTGCATACAGTTCATTACGCAGTACCAGCACCCAAGTGGACAGCGGCGAATCCGAGTTACCACACTGGCTAGAAAGTATGTGTTCGCATGAATCAGCCCATAGTTTACTTACGTGTTTCAATCTGTTTCTTTTAGTTGGGCCGATGCCACCTCGAACGTGCACCACATCAGCGCCGGCTTCGATCAGGAGGCTGCCGCAGTTCTAATGGCCCGTATGGTCGTCTATCGTGCGGAGACTGACGAAGGACCCGACATTCTCCGCTGGGTCGATCGTCAGTTGATTCGTCTGGTAAGTTTTCAATTGGCTAAATTTCTCGTGCCCAATTAATTAGGATTGTAAATGCTTTCCTTTTACAGTGCCAAAAGTTCGGCGAGTACTCAAAGGACGATCCCAACAGCTTCAGGCTGTCGCAAAACTTCAGCCTATTCCCGCAATTCATGTACCACCTGCGCCGCTCGCAGTTCCTGCAGGTCTTCAACAACTCGCCCGACGAGACCACATTCTATCGACACATGCTAATGCGCGAGGACCTCACCCAATCGCTGATCATGATCCAACCTATTCTCTACAGCTACTCGTTCAACGGCCCTCCAGAACCGGTCCTCCTCGATACGGCTTCCATCCAGGCGGATCGCATCCTCCTGATGGACACGTTCTTTCAGATTCTGATTTATCACGGCGAGACCATCGCCCAATGGCGAGCCCTCAAATACCAGGACATGCCCGAGTATGAGAACTTCAAGCAGCTGCTCCAAGCGCCGGTGGACGACGCGCAAGAGATTCTCCAGACGCGCTTCCCCATGCCGCGCTACATCGATACGGAGCACGGCGGATCCCAGGCCCGCTTCCTGCTGTCCAAGGTCAATCCCTCGCAGACGCACAACAACATGTACGCCTACGGGCAGGTGAGTCTCGCAGCCAGTGCCATCAACTGGCAACATTTGATTGATCTTTGCAGCGCGCCACTTGGCGTCATCGAAAATTGAATCTCAATCGAAATCTCAATCTCGTTTTATGTTGGTTTTGTTTCATTGTATAATCCGTACCTGTATCCGTTACCGCTCCTTTGTCAATCGCAGGCGCCCATTGGTCAAGTCACGGTAGTACATTTTTGTTTAACTTTTAAACTGGTGGAAAGGTGGATATTTGAAATTTAAGGGGCGGGTATGAAATCTTTGGAAATTGGATATGTCCTTTGCTCTTGAAAGCTATAAGTCCAAATTGGTTATATAAATAAGGTATCCACTATTATTTTGCACTGGCTGTCATGCTACAAAATACATAACTGTTTTGCATTTTGCAATAAATCATAGAAACAACATAAGGTAAAAGGTGAACACCTTGGTGACCCGACCCCACACGGTTTAATCTAAGCAAAGATTTTGTCTGTTCCCATTTTTTCATATTGTTTTGAATAATTTCACACATGATTTATATATAATTGGCTTTTGGTGTTGGTCCCTTCTCGGTGCTTGTTAACCCTTTCTCATTTCCTTCCCTCCCCACCCCACCCATCGCATGACTAATTTTCCGGACATTATCTCGACAGGATGGCGGGGCTCCAGTGCTCACGGATGACGTTTCGCTGCAGCTGTTCATGGAGCACCTCAAGAAGCTGGCTGTGTCCACCACCACATAAATCGACTCTGGCTCTAGTTTCAGGCGCTTGCTTCCCTGGCGAAGTCGAAGCAGGCGAACGACTCCTGGAATCATTGGTCCAGGCAATGCAATTACAAATATACAACCACTTATTCCAATTGATCGTCTGATAACGCAATAAACTATTCAAATTATGTTCAACAATTAGTGTGTTAATCCGCGTTGCTTTTATTCGTAAGCAGCTGAATTAGAATTTACGTTGAGCGGAATGAGTGTGTAATTATAAAAACAAGGTATTAACAAAAAGAAATGTGCATCTCTTTCTTTCTTCATAACAACTATTAATACAAGTAAATCCGAGGGGTTCCTGAAACCTACAATATTTGTAAAAATATTTTTTTTGTAATACAAGACAACAAAAGCTTTATTTATATTTTTATCATAAATATTTGATCGCATTTCCGGCTGCATTTAACTTTTAGATACCAAGCAATTGGTTATATTTTTCTGTATTTCTCTAGCACCTGTGATCAAAACAAATTAATTTTTTGTTTAACTAGAACGCAATATCTTGGATAAGCTTTAGGCAAACTACTTAGGTTTAAAAAACTTTGCGACACTTTCATTTTCATTCATTAAATTGAAACTTCTAAACTTGGAAAACACAACTGATATAATAAGAATAGCAACCACTGCTTTCTAATCAGCAGAGGTTTCAGTAACCCGCCGGAATGCCTCTCGACTAACTTCATCCTAATCTATTTGGTACACACTGACTAAGAAGCTCGCTCTTTCCTCGTGATTCCCGCATCCAGCTAGCCTAGTTGAGAAACCGTATGGACATCTTCTGATCCACGTCGGTGCGGTCCAGAGCTTTGCAGAAGTCCTCGAACGAGATCTTGCCCTGGCAGCACAGGTCCGCCTCCAGAATCGTCCTCTCCGCGATGCTGACCAACTGGTCCTGGCTAATGTTCGCCCCGACCATCATGTGCAGGATGGACAGCAGCTCGTCTCTGCTGATCACGCCATCGTCATCCAGATCGTACATCTTGAAGGCGAACTTCAGCTTCTCCTCCCGGCTGTTGAGCTTGCTCTGCTTGTTATCCCTCAGCGGGCGAAAGTGGGCCAGGACGTTCATGAACTGCCGGAAGTTCACCCGATCGTCGTTGCTCTCAGCGAAGAAGGAGTGCACTATCCGCTCGCACAGCGGATTAATGGCCAGTTCCGGTATCCGCATCAGATCCTCCCGGGACAAGGTTCCGCAATCATTGCGATCCAAGGAGGTGAAGCGCGAGTAAAGTCGCTCAATTTGGTTGGGGGTGACTGGAAAATAAAGTGAGGATAAATTAATCTGCTAACCAATTGATAATTAGTTTAGAATTAAATACAAATAATTTAGTACTTAAACACGTACTTTCAACTGTAAATGAAAATAACTTTAATAAGCGATTTAGCAGTCCGTCAATTTAAATCATTTAATTAAATTGTTTTTGTTTACAGCCTGGGAACAGAATTCCAATTTGTTGTACTGTTCAGATAAATTGCTTTTGCCATGGAAAACACGAACGATACCTATGTATTTACGGTGTGCCCATGAGTCCAAGCCCATTCGGAATTAGTTGCTATAAAATCTGGCTGATAAGAGCGAACGCCTTATCATCCTAGCTGATACTAGCTGGTCGAACATTGGATACAAGTTCCAATGCGGTGGCAATTTCAATTGTGCGCTTATCGCGGCCGGAATATTGAAATTACACGCTCTCGGACACTAGATAATTGCCAGCCAGTATCGAAGATAGGCGCCGACTTTTGCCCCCACCCACCCCCGACTAATACATATATACATATATAGCTATCGATGACGTCATGTGGGAAGTGCAGGTGCATTTGGAATGGAAATTGCTTTTGCTGGAAACCATCTGTGCATATACGGCTTATATAAGGCGGGCACAGATCACTCAGACGCAGTTCTGCATAATTTCAACGGAGTTTTTTTTAGAACACGTACTTATAGTACGTAGATTGGGAATTTTTATAGAAATGACGAATCGAAACTAAGCGAATCCATTTTGGCAATCCATCGGTCTTGGAACCGAAATGCTTTTAGCACTCCAGTGCGATGTTGTTATTTGCGTTGCTCGTGGTCCAATTTATTTATATCCAAGTGCGTATTTGATTTGGTACGGCGCGTTGAAAGTCTCCGGTTGAAAGGGCCCAAGGTTATCACACATCCCGCCCAGAAATCATACTCACAGCCAGTCTCCTCCTGGATTTGCGCGATTTCCTCGTTCCGCAGGAAAAGCGACGACTTATTGCCCATGGTGACGTTGTGTTGTGCGCCGATCGGTCTCTTTAAACTTTCAACAATCGCAGATGAGCATTGAATGCCATTCGATTTGGATTGGACCACAAGTCCGATTTGTGTACAGCCATAATGCAGGCGGAGTAACGGGAAAATGCCGAAAATCGGGTGCGAAAAAATACTGAACTGCCCGCGATGGTCGCTCTAGAGATGGACTTTGCAAAGCGGTGAATGGTTCTTCTGTAAATTTCGAATTAATTATTTTTTGTATCTCTCCAAAATGCACATTTTTAATAGGTCATTTATGAGCATTTCCTGACACACAATCAAAATGTAATATATTTTTTAATTTCTTAGGAATGCCCAATCGTATATGCGATGCGTACAGTAATTTTGACTCATCACTAGCTCGTAACTGGCAATCTCCCATCTCTATTGGCATTCGCAAAGAAAACAACGTAAACATTCGTTTTGCCGGATCGAGAATTATCGTTATGGATAAGTTAAATTCCACTCTAACTGCCGTCAAAAACCTGCGATCCAACGTAAGGTTGTGCTTCGAGCACCTGGCCGATGGAACCGATGGGGAGGGCGTCGAGGAGAGCCGGAATAAGTTTGTAAATGACTTCCAGGAGAGATTCGCAGCCATCAACTCGCAATTGCGGTTCGTGAACGGTTGACCTATTCCAATGGAGAATACATTTTAATTAAGCCACTTTCAGTGAGGTAGAGCAGCTGATCAATGGGCTGCCGGTGCCACCAACACCCTATTCCCTCGGGAACACCGCCTACCTGGCGCAGGAAACTTCGCAGGATCGACAGGCGCTGTACCCTCAGTTGGTGAACAGCTACAAGTGGATGGACAAGGTGCACGACCACAGTTTCCTGGCCTTCAACAATCTCAACCAGAACACACTTAGGCGCTCCTACAATTACTGCTCCCAGAAGCGCCAGCGATTGCCTTTCTCGTCCTTTAACAATGATCCAGAGTAAGTCCTAAGTGCGCAGCTTGACTTAAGTCTTAACTTCTTTGTCCCTCTGATCCTTAGCCACATAGATAAGCTCCTGAGTGAGATCAACACCCCTCCGCATACTTCGTACAGAATTTTCCGTCCGTTCGGCACAAACGCTGTCACCATCGTGACAATAAGTAACGTGATGAAGGCGGCTATTGTCTTCAAAGGAGTGCTCATAGAGTGGGTTACTGTTAAGGGATTCGATGAGCCGCTGGAGCATGACGACCTGTGGGCCGAGTCACGTTACGAGGTGTTCCGCAAAGTCCAGGATCACGCTCACTCAGCAATGCTGCATTTCTTTTCGCCGACGCTGCCCGATCTGGCAGTGAAAAGCTACATAACCTGGCTGAACAGCCACGTCAAACTGTTCCTCGAGCCCTGCAAGCGTTGTGGGAAATTCGTGGTTAACGGATTGCCTCCGACCTGGCGGGACCTGCGCACTCTGGAACCCTTCCACGAGGACTGCCGAAATTGCTAATGATATTTAAGTATTTTAACGCCGATAGTTGTAACTTGTATACTTCATTTATTTCAAAAACAAAAAATTATATGTACTTTGAATGCATGCGGGCGGATTTTTTAAAATCGCCACGCTCGACTGAATAACTACAACGGTTCAATGCGTTTCATTGGCCAACCAGTGCAGAAGGCGCCCGCTTCGATTTCTGCACCTGCGTCTGAACGCCGTGCTGTACGCACAGCCGCTCGAAGTTGGCACGCAGCTTTGCGCGGAGCTCCTCTCGCTTTCGCTGCACTTGCTCCCGGTGGCACTTGAAGGCCGTAACCACCTCCTGGGGAATGTAATAGATCTCCTCGTCTTTGTCGTCGTATTCGTCGAAGTCGTCCTGCAATTAATAAAGTTTTATTAGTTTAATTTCGATATGGCGAATCTTTTTCATAGCCTACTCTGAACAGAATATATTCAGATAATTAATTCCGACCCTAAGCTCTTGATGTTTCTTTCTGTTTTTACCATATTTAAACACTTCCTATCTTTATAGAGACAATGTTGCGACTCACCCACATCTGCAACAATGAAAACTTGTGATCCAACTGCGACTGGTGACTGTAGAAGAGAAAGTCGTCTGAGTCCTCGTCGTGGACGTCGTGATTACACAGCCCATCCGAGCAGGACACTTCCGAGCCTTCTGGTGATGAAATCGCGCTAGATGTCCGAGAGCCGGCATGCGAATGGGGATCGCTACCGTATCCAGAATCGCGCACATCCTGCTCGCACGGGCAGTTAGGCATGGACGCCAGGCACTCCTCGCACTTATCACCAACAGTTTTGGCGATGCTTGACGAAATGCAACTGGCCACGTCGAGTTGATCGTGATCAGCATCCAACGGCTGGACCCCAGCCGTGGCCTGCATCTGCTTTTGGTTACCCATCTTTGCGGAGGCCGCTTTCTTCTGCTTCTTTTTCTTCGATTGCTTCTTCGGTTTCGATTTCGTTGGCTTGGACGTTAGCTCGGGCTCGGGCTCCGGGTGAGGTGCCTCTATAACAATGCCATCGTCCGCACCTGGATCGCTTAGTTCCTCATGCTGCACCTGACTCTCCTCCTCCAGGTCTAGCTCCTCATTCCGCAACTCCTCCTCCTCCTCGTCGGACTCGTTGGCCTCGGTATTCTCGCATTGCCTGTGCAGCAAGTTCTTCTTCTCGTCCTTCTTCTTCTTCTTCTTGAGCTTCTTCTGCTCCCGCTTGATCTGCTTGGCCCTCTCCGCCCGGCTGATCTCCTGGTAGAGTAGCTCCAGATTGCTGATTCCCTGCTTCTGCTCCACGAACGTGTCAAAGCTGCGGCAAAGGGCGTGGACACCCACAGCGGCCAGCACCTGGCATGCGCGCTCCTCCTCCCGCAGACTGACGTAGATGCGACGCAGCCGTTCGTACATAATCATGCCCACGCAGGTCAGCACCTCTTCCTGGGCAATCTCCAGCGTCTTAGCGTGGCGCTCGCGCAGTTTTGAGTAGCTACCGTTCACCTCGGGCTCGGCCCGCTTGATCAGCGCGTCCAGGAACTCTATCTTGTTTGTCGTCACGTGGATGTGCTGGTCGGGCACGCACTTCCGAATATGAGCGTACAACTGGGCCGCATAGCCCTTCTCCTTGGACGATATTTCACCAATGAGTATTTTGTAGGCGCGCTCAATCTGCAAGAAAAATGAGAAGTTTGTTTAGTAATATTGTAACGTAATCAATTTTTTAGGATCTCTTGGTAATCAACTCCCAAAACTGTATGACAAACTGCATTAGAATTTTTAAAGCTAAAAGCGTGCAAGTCTTTGTTTTAAATAACGCACATGATACATGAATTTGCAACCTTCAATTATTATCATATTGAATTATTACTATTATCCTCTTCGGATCAAATCACGTTTTTAATTTAAATATCTTGTATCTCACCTTTGTACGGCAGCCAGAGCAAAACTTGTGCTTCTTCAGGTAGTTCTCCAGTACGTCGTGCAATTCCTTTGTCTCGATGATGGTTAACTCGTTGCGGCAGTTACTCTTCATGGCGGACCACACCTCTCGCCAGGTCTCCGAAAAGGGTTTGGCACGAAAGGCGTCCAGCGAATGGAGAACGCAGCGCGTCTTGTTCCGCAGTTTGTTGTCCAGCAGGTTATTGAGAACCTCATGGTGCCGGTAGAGCAGCGTTCCAAGTGCCTGCGGGGTCTTAAGCTTCTCCTCCACAATGCCCAGGGTGGCAGTGGGGCGCAGTTCCAGCGGATCGAGTGTTCGGTGCCCCGTCTCGGTTAGTTGATGAAACAACCGCTCTACGCGTCTACGACACCCGACGCACTGGACGCACTGATTGAGGACTTCCATGAAACTGGCACTGTCGATCTCCAGCGATTGCCGGCGCTCGGCCTCTGTGAGCAGTTTGAATTTGCGTGAAAACTCCTCCAGGTCACGTCCACGGATCAGCGGACTGTCGATCACTAGTCCTTTGCTGTTCAGGTCCATGAGCATCTGCGGATAATAGAGGGAATTCAATTAGGGGAGGTTATAGTACATATATGGTATCGTGACAATCTGATCTATTTGCTCGAATACCCTAGCCAGCAAAGAACAACTGATATGTTTACATTAGTATTATAAAGAACTTTTATCCAACGCTGTAAGTAAATAAACAATTCGGATCGATCCAATGATATTTGCGGTCAAATAACCGTCAGTAATAACGTTTAATTGTTTGCATTAAATATAATAATCCGAGAAAACATGCAATACAAAACAAACAACAGCTGTTCTTTCGAAAAACTAACGGAGCTCTGGACACTGGCATAAATGCACCTTCAAACGTATCGATAACAATAGCGGTCGGGTGTGCAACCGATGTTATTAACTAGAGATTTTGGCCAGAGAATCTTAGCCTGAGAGATCATCACCTCTGGAGATGGCGACGGGTGCATGTGATGTGCATACAAACAGGTTCGTGTTGTTGCACTTTCCAGCAACATGGCGGCCGTGGCCAGGGAGGCGGAGAAAGAAGAGTTCGGTGGGTGGTGGCAGGTGCAGAATCATAATTGCAGCTCAAGTTCAATTAATAAATGCACTTATACACACCAATCCAAAGCAAACCCACACTTCGTCACCATCCGCCACTTACACATAACAATCCGCCGTGTTATGAAAGTTTTTGGACCAAGTGCACGCACACACGCACAGCGGACGTCTCTGTTGTGTGTGCGTCTGTGTGCGTGGGTTCTCTGCTGGCAGTCATTTTCTTTGGATGGACGGCCGTACATATAGCGGAAATCGGTGCGGATATATGCTTACCATTAACTTATCGCCAGCCACCAGGGGCAAATTTCTGCGGCCAACGTAACCGGAGTCGTCGTCGTCCGTGTTGTAGACCTTTGTGAGTCTGGCCATTATGGGTATTTGACTTCGCGAGCCAGCGACGGGCAAAACGAAATTTTAGGCACTTTGCGACACAGACACACACTTTTCTCCAGAGGTCCGGGTGTGGAAAACGGAGTACAGAATCGACAGGCGTAAGGCAGCAGCGTGCGGATTGACAAATAGTGTTTTGACAACAATATCCGCTCTCCACGCAATTCGATTGACTTTCGGAACGCTCTAGAATCGGCTACAAAAGTATCTTCTCTGTCAAACACGTAGTAGGCAGCAAGTCGGTCCGGTCGCCATTAAAACGGAGCAGAGTTGCCAGTAGGGGATGTTTGATAAACTATCAAAGTATCGAGGTATCCAAGCAATATATTTATATCGCACTATAATATATGCCTAAGTACGTTAGAACGATATATATTTTTAATATTTCATTATATTTCCGGGGTTGTATCTTATAATTTTAACATTAGTTAGTGAGTGCTTTTTTAGTACAATGACCGCATTAATATTCGTAGCATGAGAATCCCTCCGTCGATTACGGTCATTCACTTTCCCAACGGCTATTTATATTGATGGAAAATTATTATTTTTATTTCTGCTGAATGCTGATATAGAAAACCTAAAATTGGTGACTGTGTAACTAGCTGAGGCTTAGTACATTTATCGTTAGTAAAATGAAAATAATAAAATTATTTATACTTTATGTTCAAATTAGTTGGATAACCCTGTCTGGCAGCACACTATTGCTACGCTACTATCGATAAGGCACCCTGGTGGGACTCCTCAAACATATCGAGATCAAAAGAACAAAATTTTGCTGGATATTTAGTTCTTAAATAATATTATGAAAAATAAATTAAAACCTGAGCAAAACTGTCACCAGGTCTTAGAAATTTAAAAAAGAAAACTTATAAGCAGGCATGAAACTGACAATGAAACTGGCAATGTAAAGATAAATAAAATTGGTTGAACTCCTGACTGCTGTTAGATATCGATAACATTGCAATCGAAGCACACGCTGGTGTCGGCGTTTCGCCGTGAATTCCTCAAATTCGCGTTCGGAAAGTTACTAGTTATTTGCAACGCGGCGATTTGCAGAACTTTTAGTTATTTAATCTAAGCATTAGTACACCCACCACCGCGCCAATGCCAACACTGTAGAAAACAAGAGTAAGTAGAGCTTTACTTGGATAATAACGGCCAACTGATACACCCACTACGCCTTCATCTGTGCGTGTGTGTTTGTGTGCGGGCGCAGACATTTTTTGCAGCCAAGCGGAAAAAGAGGCATTGGACAAAACAGCCGCAACATGGACTTATCGCAACCGCCACCGCAGCTGCTCACGGCGCCCTCGGCCCTAGCCACCAACTTCACATCGCTGCCCCCGCCGAACATGGGCGGCCAGCACTACCGGCATTACCATCCGCACCATGGGTCCAACAAGCACGGCTACAACCAGTTCAAACCCTTCATGCCCGGCGGCTTCCAGCGACCCTTTGGAATGTCCCAGGACGACTTCGACGGCAAGCGACTGCGGAAAAGCGTTATGCGGAAGACAGTTGACTACAATGCGTCCATCATCAAGGCACTGGAGGTGATTCCTTAGGTTCATATAGAATGGATAGTTTGACTGCGAAGTTTTAATTTGTAGTAGCAGAGACTTTATTTTTATCAAGATCACCCACATTAAAAAACCATAACTAGACTACTAACTACACATGTAAAAGGTCAATCTCTATAGACATTTTATAGGTTAAGACGGGGTATGCCCATTATCTAGGCTACCATTTAAAGTTCTCGATATCCCATTTTAAAATTTCAAAAATATATTTTTCTCTTCGCAGAACCGATTGTACCAGCGGGACTATCGGGACCGCTTGGCTTTGCAGCCGGACAGCATTTATGTGCCCCACATGCTGCCGCCCTCCGCCTACTTGGACAATCCTTCGAACGCGGTGACCACAAGGTTCGTGAAGACGGCCACCAATAAGATGCGATGTCCGATTTTCACACTGGCCTGGACGCCAGAGGGCAGACGTTTGGTAACCGGGGCCAGTTCCGGCGAGTTTACGCTATGGAACGGACTAACCTTCAATTTCGAGACCATTCTGCAGGTGGGTTTGCGTCAGCAGATCCCGTGGGATCACCTCTAATCTTATGTTGCCCAACAGGCCCACGACATTTCTGTGCGGACGATGGTGTGGTCGCACAACGACAGCTGGATGGTGACCGGCGACCATGGCGGCTATGTTAAGTACTGGCAGTCCAACATGAACAACGTGAAGATGTACCAGGCGCACAAGGAGGCGATTAGGGGAATAAGGTATATAATTGTAATTGTCGAATGTATTTACCATTTTGTAGCCGATGACGCCAGCCGACCAAGGCAAAACCAAAACCAGATTCGCGTTGCTCACATAGTTCCTTTAGTTTGGGTCGCTTGGGCATTTTTGGGTATTTTTTGTTGCCTAATCAACTTAGTGGATCGGTTGCTTTCATTGCTGTTGCGAATACATATCAATAAAGCCGTCAATATAGCAACATGCCATATAGATACAAGCTTCGCCTTATGGGCTACCTAAGTTTTAACCTCGCCTCCACTAGAACAAAATGACTCAAATATGTTGTAAGTACCGAAACTCTTCTGTGATATATCAATAAAAAATGAAAAGAAATATAATGACTGAAAGTGAAATGATGCAAATGCAATATTGAGAAAAGCTAACAATAAAACCATCTGACTGAGAACAAAAGAAACCATTGCACAATTTTATTTCCGCGGCCACAAAATCAACAATAAATAAAATGCATTGTGTTGCACTGATTGTTCGAAAAATCGGGGGTTTGAGTGTTTTCTTTCTCAAGACTGCCGAATAATCCTGGCGTAAGGACCACCGATCAAGCAAATCGGCCACATTACATTATATAAATACAAATTATATAGAGTTGTGCTGGTAACAATTTACTTTTTTTGAAGAAAATCTTTCTTTGGTAACTTTTAATACGCTAAATTATTTCACATCCACTGAATCCTACAAAGGTTTTATTTATGCGATATCTGTAAGTCAAAAATAAATTGTAAAAGCATATTTAAACAAGAATTTTATATTATATGGTTTCGTGTCACTTAAAATGAAATGATGATGATTCTAGATCGATTTTTCGAAGTCAAATGTTTTACGCACTGAAAAGAGTTTATATTGTATTATATTATTGTGAGCTTCGCGTACTTAGCGTTCATAACACGTGATCCTGGATTTGAAGTTTAAGCAATCAATTCATCAAACTAACTCCGCCCACACTCATTATCATCATTTAACCCGTGTTTTGTTACGTTCTAACGTTCTCCAATGCAATCCACCAAACGCAGTTTCAGTCCCACGGACAGCAAGTTCGTCAGCGGCAGCGACGACGGAACCCTGAGGATATGGGACTTCATGCGGTGCCAGGAGGAGCGAGTGCTACGAGGTGAGCTTTAGTAGGGGGTAGTCCCGATACAGAAGTCTAACTATGTACCTCAAAAAGGCCACGGAGCTGACGTCAAGTGCGTGCACTGGCATCCACAAAAGGGAATGATCGTCAGCGGTAGCAAGGACAACCAGCAACCCATCAAGATTTGGGATCCCAAGAGCGGCATTGCCCTGGCTACTCTGTGAGTATTCGTTTTTAGAACAATTCACATCGTGGCTTCTACCGCACATAGTCACATTTTTCAACTATCATAGACACGCCCACAAATCTACAGTGATGGATTTGAAGTGGAACGACAATGGCAACTGGCTGGTCACCGCATCCAGAGATCATCTACTCAAGCTCTTCGACATTCGCAACCTGCGGGAGGAGGTTCAGGTCTTCCGTGGTCACAAGAAGGAGGCCAGCTCCGTATCCTGGCATCCCATACACGAGGGACTCTTCTGCTCCGGCGGCTCCGATGGCTCCATTTTGTTTTGGAATGTTGGGTGGGTCTTAGCTCTCTGTTTACTGCTTACATGTTAACTGGATTAATGACAATCCTCGCTTGCAGTACCGACAAGGAGATTGGCTGTGTGGAGACGGCACACGACAGCATCGTTTGGACTCTGGCCTGGCATCCACTGGGTCATATTCTGTGCTCCGGCTCCAATGATCATACGATCAAATTCTGGACGAGGAACAGACCGGGAGATCTGATGAGAGACAAATACAATCTGAACACATTGCCCGCCAGCCTGGCTGCTCTGGATGAGTGTGAATACGGTCTGTTATCCCTTTTATTTTGCCCAACAAAACCAATGTTTTCATATACCCTCTCTTCCCAACAGATGATGCAATTATACCCGGAATGGGACCCGAGGACCGGGTGGAGTTTACTGAAAGTTTAACTGCCGATAAAGGCTTTATTCCTGGCTTGGATTTGGATCCAAACAAAGCAATAAATGACCGCGATCGGGAGAAAAAGGTTCCCTACAGCAAGCCCATTCCCCGCAACTTCCAGGTGAACTGGGCAGGACCCCGGCGAGCGGACGATCCCAGCGTGCTCAGCATTCACGAGGAGCTGGCCGCCCGGGAGGCCAAGGACACCACCAGCGGACTGAACCACCAGCAAATCAGCGAGAACACAATAGAGGGCATCTTGGCCAGCGGCATGCTCAACGGCCTCGATCCACAGACCATTGTCGGCGTTCTCGTGTACAACCGGTTCATTCGCGTCCACCCGGACTCTCGACTGATGGCGGCTATTCGTCAGGGCGCCGAGTTCCTCAACAAGTACATCGACGCTGGCAAGCTGGAGGAGCTCAACGATGTAGTCCCAGTGAAGGATAGGTCCAGATCCGTATCTCCCACAGTGGAGGCACGTGGGGAGATGGTCTCCCCGCCCACCAAGAAGTCCCGCTTCGAACCACGTCAGCATAACGCCCAGTTGGTGTGCGTTCGAGAACTGATGCAATGTAAAAAGCCCTTCCTGCAGTCACTGGTCGCGGCGAAAGCACAGCAACCCAACACGGAGTTTGTGGACGAACCGCCGCTGGAGCAAAGGGATCGGGAGCGCGAACGTGAAGGAGATCGCGACTGGGAGCGGGAGCGCGGTCGTGAACGGGAGAGAGACCAATCCGGGGGCAGGCCCAATCCCTGGGCTTCCAATGCACCCTGGTCGAACAATGGCAATCCTGGTGGCAATGGCAATGGATCCAATGGCTTCAGCAACAATGGCGCGGAAAGTTTCAATGATCGGGAACGCGGTGGCCAACGTCGCCGGCGTGGCAACAACAACTCCGGTTCTGGCAACGGCGGTGGTGGAGGTGGTGGAGGAGGAGGCGGTGGCGGCGGCCGAAATCGCGGTCGCAACAACAACAGACGTTACTAATCGCTATCCCACCAACACTATTTCCTGTCAATCTCCTTTGCATCTTTTGCTTTGTAATGCTGAAATCAATTTATATTGCTTAAGAAACGAAAAGAAATTCGGTTTGTAATATATTATACGTGTTGTGTGTCATTTTGCGAGTTTTTTCCAAAGTTTTTTACAATGGAGTGTCTGGAATTTTGCTTACATGGATGGTTTCTCTAGGAATAATCAAGATTCAACATTTTATTCTGACACTCGAACCATTTAGGTTGAAGATAAAAGTTAGCATTTTAGGTACTGTATTGGCAGTTCTTTTAATTAATTTCGATAATTACAATTTGATGTTTTAGTAGATTATGAGCTACTTTGCGTGCACAAATTCGCTAACTTAACTTTAATAAAACTGGAAATACACAAGACAAGTGTAGTAGGAGAACGACTTTGATATATTTATTAATGGAACTCCTACTAACAACGAAACTAGTGACTATGTTTCAGGCAGCCAGTGAGTTGCGACGACTGCTGCGGCTACTGATGCTGCCACGTCTTTCGCTGGCCTCCCCTTGCGGCTCGGCGTCCATGTGGTTGCTGCTGTGGCTGTTGGTACGTGGGTGTCTGAACTTCTCCTTGATCTCACGCTCCTCCTCGCGCATTCGATCCTTGGTGTGCTGTTCGATGGTGCGCTGTATTTTCTCGGCAGAGGCCACCAGCTTGTCGGCCTCCAGGATGACTTCTTTCGGCGTATGGCTGCGGCTTCTGCTGTTACTGCGACTGCTGCGATGTCGGCTCCGGTGATCCCGGCGGGAGCTAGATTGCCTGCGGGAGTGCGAGCGTGATCGCGACCGGGAATAACTGCTAGAACGAGATCGGCGCGTGGACGCCAGCTTTCGATTCTTGCGCTGTGCTGGCGTTTTGCTGCGGCTGCGGGAGGATCTGCTGTGGCTGCGCCTGAAATGAATTGAGTAAGCAACGGAACTGGGAAAGTGCTTTTTCCAATCATACCTGGATCTCGATGAGTAAGATGACTTTCGGTAGTGGGAGCGACTGCGTGACTTCGAGCGCCTGGAACGACAAACAATTCTATATTTTTAATAGTACTCTATAGTCATAAGCGTTACGAATTACTTACCGGCGTCCCCGGGAGCGGCTTCGACTCCTTGAATACGAAGATGAGGAACGCGACCTATTTCTGAAATTCACAAAGTGGAAAAAAGAAGCATTTCACTTAAGTGCAGCACAAACTTTATGCTGGATTCGTACCTCCCCCGCGAAGACTTGTGGTAATAGCCATTCTCGTTCTCGTCGTCGTAGCGATCGTGCTTCGAGTTGTAATACGAGTCATATCCGGAGCGACTGCCTCTTATCCCGATGCCACGACCTCTTCCACGACCGCGAGGTCGCGGAGCAAAGCCACGATAATTGCTTGAGACTGGAAACGGGGCAGGTGGCCGATAAAGCGCTCCGGGAAACACTCCTGGCAGGCCGTATCCGAACATCGAGAGAGACTGCATCCATTCGCTGGCAACCTTAGCGTTGTAACCTCCTGGTCCCGGAACAGCGCCAGCGGCCATTGCGGCCACCGCATTCAAAGGGTTCAGAGCAGAGTTGACGTCGCCTGGTGCCCCAGATTCTGTTACGCCGTTGCCCAGTTTATGCCGCTTACTGCCCGCCGCTTCGTCTTCGCTGCTGGCGTCTGCGGGCGCAGCGCTCTTCTTGCTCTTACTCTTCAGCAGGCCCAGAAGAGGAGTATTGCTTTTAATTTCCTGTACGATTTTACGCTGATCACAAACAAGTTTCTCAGTGGCAGCCTTGTACTTTTCGACCAGACGACCACGTTGAATATCCTTGTCATCATCTTGTTTGGCTCGCCGGTTTTTGTCCCTTTGTTTCAGCTGTATTAAAGAAACAAATATAAATAATTATTATTATCACTCTTGTACTTTTTAAAACATATGTTATTTTTCGATATGTCCTTTAACTTTTGATTTGAAATACCACATTGACTTGTAGTTCTTAACTTTCGCCCACCTGTATCCGCTCAAATAGTTTTTCCAGAGTTCGTATGCTCTCCAGCTTGCGCTGCGCTATCATCAGCTTGCGCTCCTCGATGCGAATCTTTTGCGAGATCTCCACTTGGCCGCGCTCCTGGATCTTTTTCATGTGCTTTTCTTTGCGCCTTTCTTCGCGTTCACGCTGCTTTTCCGCTTCCGCTTTTTTTAACTCTTCTTGCTTTTGCCTGTAATTTTTGTTGCAATTTTGCGGGTTTTGTTTTTCTTTTTATATATTTGTTATGCATAATAAATATTTGTTAACTGTTCGTCTAGAAGATACAGAGAACGGTTGGCTTAAGGCTGCATCGACCAGCGACCGCCAGGTGAGAAGCAAAAATAGGTAGATGTAAAAGGGCTAGATATGAAAACAGTAGAAAGGCAGCCAGACTAAACGCGAGATATTTCAATTTCTAATTTTAATATAGATCAATGGTAATCAACTTGCTTGAGTTTGAATAAAAATTAAGACTTAAGGCGACCTGACAGAGGCATTGCCATTTGGTTACTGTTTTCGATTTCTGGCCTAAAAAGTTATCAAACCTTTCGCGATCCAATTCCTCTTCCTGCTGCTTTTTTAGTTTTTCCCGCTCCTCGTCCTCGGCCTGGGCTTTCGCGATGCACTTTTTCCGCATCCGTTCTCGGCGCTGTATGTGCGAGTCGCTGAGATGCTTCTGTTTGTCGAAGCTCACACAAATGTTGATGGCTTGAGTCTTGTCCACAAACTTTCGGACCAACTTATTGCCCCTGAACTCGTCCATGGCTCGGACGAAGCTGGAGTACTCCTCGAACTGAACATATCTGTACAAAAAAGTGTTAGCTACACGAACCAAATATTCGTATCTTATTCGAAACTTACCCTTCGAATAGAACATCCTGCTCGAAGCTAAACGTCCGCATGCCGTTAATGTCCGCCTGCATGCTCTTTCGGTACGGATCACAGATAGGTATGTCCACCACCCGGACGCGTCCGAACTTTTCAAAGATTCGCTTAAAGATGTTCTCGCTGGGCTTGACGTGCTCCTCATGCTCCGAGTGCCGCGGACAGAACCAACGTATGGGCAGATGGCTGATGTGAATGGTGTCCGGCCGTTCGCCGGCCTTCATTTCATCCATGTTTTTGGCATCCCGGAAGTATGAGTCCCAGTCGTGTCGCGTTGGAAAGTCATCCTTAGACTCTGTACAACGTACTCGGAAGGACTCACTAAAGCCGGAGATGCGTAGCGAAATGCCGTCTAAACGTTGGACGGCCGCCCTAAGGCGTTTTCGCTCGTCCAGCTCAGCTTCCAATCGGATGGTGTTTACAGTGCTTTTGGAGACCTGGTCGGACAAATAATGGAAATTCGATTAAAATTATATGATGTGTACATACATAAGTATGGATACTTACATTTCTAAATATTTTGTTTACATTAAATAAATATTATTCTTGTGTAAAAATCGTTTGGTATAAACTTACTTTGAGCAGGATAAACTTGTCCGGCTTAAGCTCGGCGCCCAGTTTGTCCATTATCTCCAGGTTAGATACGGATTTGCCGGACTTGATTGTCGGCAGCGACACGGAGATTTGCATTTTGGCCAGCGGCTTGAGGTACAAGCTGTGCGGCAAGTAAAAAGGAATGCAGTCTGCCACATTTTCTATAGTCTGGATGTGGGTCATTTTGAAAAGGTGTTTTTTTTTCGGTTTTTCGATTCGAAACAGTGCAATGTAATGAGTCAAAATACAGAAAGTAATATTTGTGTGTCTATTACCAAGTAAGACCCCTAAGCCTAGAGCTATAACCTAAGGAGACATCCCAAGAAACGCCCACCATAATGCAAAAGGAAAATGCCACCCGTGTCCCTTGCTGAGATGAGTGTTTCATGAGTTTGGGTGTGAGTGTGAATGTGTCTTGCTGAGTGTGGGGAGGGGGTCCTAAAGGGGAAGATTCGTTTTGATGGGCGCCTGTATTGGTTTGTAATGGGGACTTGGGCCACCTTAACTTTCGAACGATGCTAATGCTACTTAAGTATAATAAATGCTGTGAATTTTAATGTGCGGATGCTGCACTATTTGCTAAAAAGAAAAAATCTATTGGGTTATTTTATTTGCACTTTTCACTAGAGGCGGCCGACTGTCGATAGGTTTGATTTACGAAACGAATAGGGATGGACCAAAAACAGGTTTCTCTTGACAGTTGAGGGTAGTCTCAAGGCTAAACAAAATAGTGTAAATGTTAATGCGGGGATATAAACACTAAATATTCTTCTAAAGCCAAAAATTGTAATTGGAGACTACAATATTAGGCTGAAATATTTAAATTTAATTTAAATATTGTTCAGAAAAATAATTTGGAAATTTGTTAAGTCATTGAATTAATACGTCGCTCGGGAGGCCGGGCATTTAAAACCAAGTTGGCAGCTATTGCGTATCGTTTCAACCAGCTCTGTTATCGATATCAACATGAAAATCTGTTGTCATTCTCACATCGCGAGGCATAAGCAAAGACAAAAAAAGTGAGAACGAAGTGCGTTATTTAATTTTTATACCATTTAATTTAATTAGAAATCTAAGCAAAGCAACAAAATGCGCGAGTGAAATTGTGTGACTCCAAATACCTAAAAGGCTCCCGTGCCCGCATCGTGTAAATGGCAAAAAACTGACGCGAAAAGTAAAACTGCCAACAACAACAAGCAGCAGCAAACAGAAAGCATAAGCAAGCACTAACAACAACAACACCCACAGCAGCAGCAGTAGCAACAACAACGCAATTGTGATAGACAAAGAAATAGATTAAGAAAGGGAGGGCAACAGCGAAAGAGAACAGAAGGAAATGAGAGAAACGAAAACAACATAAATTATTTGGAAAATATTTCCTTGCTCGAACATATTGATAGACATTGGGACTAAGAAGAGTCGAGTTAATGCTTTTTGCACATTTGATACGCAACGAAAATAGTTTTTAAAGTAATAAGTAATACGCAGGCAAAAGAAGAAAAAGAAGAAGCAGAGCCATACAAAATAAAAAGGAAGAGTGTGGAAGGCGAGGAAGGGAATAAAACAACACAGTGGCGTTGAAAGAGAGGAAGCAGCAGACGAGCGAAAATAAAGAGGAAGAGATACAAATGTTGTTGTTGCTGTTGCAAATAAAAACAATCACATAAACACATTTGGATACAGATACAGCCACAGCTGATGTAAAATAATTTGCAGAGCCTGTGTGTTCGTGCCCGTTTACAATTGATTAAAACCAAAACACACGAACACACCGCGCACACAACCAGGCAACAATAACACTTCACACACGTACACTCACACACACGCAACACAGTCACACTGGAGCACCATTGTGGAAATTGATTAAAGAATATAAGGTGAGTGTGAGTAGGGTATGGTTTAATTAACCGTTAGTTATAGTTTTATGCACACCAAGGCGAGGGCATCCGACGACGCCCTTTTCACTGCAGAAATGCCACCCGTCTTCTTTTTCCACCCCTTGCCCCTCCGCTTTTACACCAAGTGCAACTACATACACCTGCTGCCATTTTCTTTATTGTCTTTTAAGAACGTCAGCAACCCTCACGCTTTGGTTGTTGTGTGCGTCCGTTTGAGCCAAATTGCAATTAATTGCCATAATTTACATATTTTACAAGAATAACTCGGTGTCTGTGTGCATTTGTTCGTCATTCGAGAGCTTTTTCCTGTTAACTGCACTGCACCCGAATAAGTGCAAAAGGAGAGGGAATAAAGCAAAACAACAGCTGAGTGAGCGAGCGAGAAGGAAAGAAGCGGATGGAGCGGGGAAAGGGAACTGTAGAATGAGTTGCAGCTCGGCTCGAATTATCGAATATCGATAAGATGCATGCGATCAGCTGATCATGTTTACTCCACTACTCAACAACCGATTTTTCGGTTGCGTTTTAATGGTCTGCTGCTCTTTGTTTTTCTCTTTTTTTTTCTTGGCTTAACTTGTTTACTGCAGTTGGAGTTTTTGCGTGAGTCATACGCAGTTTATACCCCTTTAAGATGATGTATATGTACATAATAATTAAGTGCAGGGGACACATACTATTAATTGCAGTTAGACACTCACACACACACATGCATAACCAACCGCTAGCCCGCCGCTCTCTCTATCGTTCTCCCTGCAAGAAAGTGCTTTTTTCTGCCCCCCACAACGACAAAACAAAAGAAGGGAGAGCTGATAAACTCTGACTGCGCTGTAATCAGCTTGCAGCGGCAGAGGAGTTCAGTTTCAGTTCACTCGGCTTGGTTCAGGGTTTCTGGCTGCCGTCCTCTTCTCCCTCTTCGCCTACAAATCCGCTATTCGGCTCCGTGACGTCACCTAGACTCACACCCTAATCAAGGATACGCTAGTCTCGATTCTCTGTTTGTGGAGTCCATCAACCCCATATGAACCCCCCAACCTCATTTATATCTCAAGTAGGCAAAAAAGTGTAATAGATATGTATCTAAATTCGTTTTTACACCCAACAGGTGTTATCTTTGAAGTCTTCGATAATAGACAATTTTTGAATTATGTGGTACAATACTTAGCAATATACGCACATATGTGTACCATAAACACAATCCAAACAATCTGTATAACTTGAATATTGTGTCCAATGCTTTAAAACCGGAAAATCAAGACAACATCTGGTTCCGAGCTATCCAGGCAATCACATTTTTGGAGTTCCCCCGGTTATCACACATATTTCGATACATACCCCCAAAAGTGTAACACAGATACAGCTCACCACCCCTCTGATAAGATTTTATCAGTTCGGGGCTTGCTGGTTATCATGATTTGGGTTGAAGGGTCCGCGATAATTGCATTGGGGCATGCCATTGGTAATCACCATTCGGTTGATTAGTGCTCTCTGTCTGTCAATTCCAACGGCTAAGTATTTCATCAATTTGCTTAAGTGTACCTGGAAATTTTACCTTGGCATTACAGATGATCCTGAGCTAATCGTTCCTGGTATTTCATCAGCTATAAAAGTGGCGAGCCGTTACACGTGTTCGCAAACTGTGGACAATTTTTAGAAAACCATCCGCAATAACCCGCGTCTTGGAAATTTAGAAGTTTGGTTTGACGGAATGGTGAAATTCGCTTAGGTAAAAAAAAGGACCGCGGGGTCAGGTAAACGCTGGTGCGTCGGCGTCGCAGTCCACGTCGGCGCTGGCATTGACACATGCGCGCAGCATCGATCTTTTATTCTCTGTCTCCTCTAAGAAACAGTGATGCCATACATCGTTTACAAGATATGACTAATTATAATTGAAACTAAAAGTAGGTACAAGAAGTTTCTCGAAATTAACAAATTAGTTATAAATGGTTTATTTGTGATTTCCACGAGGAGCTGAACTGGTGGCTCTGCTTTTGTTTAATTCAACTAAATTTACTTGATGCAACTACCCTTATTTTAGTTGGGAAGATCTAGCTACAAAATAGCTAAATCATCGTCACACACGTGCGGCGCTCTCTCGTCCGCTCAAATGTTCTCCCTCTTTAGTCGTGCGCTCTCTGCGATGATCATTTGTTTTCGAACCACCCGCAAGTCTAGACGTGTTCAAATCAAGGTGCGTTGATAACACGTTTTACGCTGTTGTTGTTCTGGTTGCTGCTGTTTACGGCTCGCAAATAAATAAATAGTGTGGGGGAGAGTGAGTGCGCGTGTGCCGAGTGTGGAGCCATGCTCTTTCCGCTTTTCCGCTTTCCCTGTTATGCGCCTTATCGCCAAAAGCCGTCTGCGAGGCTAAACTGTAAACAAAATTATAAAAATAAAATTGAATAAGCGTCTGTGCACATGCTCGGCCTGCTATTTTTTATTGCGACTCGGAAATGGCCCAGTTAGTCATTAACATTTGAACCGCCCCCACCGCGCGCCTACTCTCCACTTGCCCCTCTGACGACACAAAGAGAGCAAAAAGCAACAGCGACAGTCTGTCTAACAGCTGTTGGGCAGCACAAGTGATCCAATCAATGGCTTCAAAGTAGCTAGGCTAATCTCTGCCTCTGCGGTAGATTACTAGTGGATCCAATTGTTGTTAGCGGTAGAGTGTGGTTGGGTTTTAGTGTTCAAACGGCGAAAAACTAAAACATTTTTGACAAATATTCTAAAATTGCTCTCACGTTATTGTTTGGTGCTAAATGTAAAATGCATTTGAAAATTCGTAACGCTAAAATGTCATAATGTTTGTTACTTCTTTGTGCTGCATTTAAACAAAAACAAAAATAGGTTTACTGCATAGTAATCAAACAGTGTAACTTAACAAGTTAAATGCGAATCACAGATAAGACTGTCTTTACTCATCCGTATTCGTTGTTCCTTTTGTCTTGCAGCTAAACACTAACAACACGAGTATAAGAGAACCATAAGTACAAGCACACGTACCGATGAGGGAATACCATTATATCGTCTGAAGCACTGCCAAACCATTCGAGAGACGACAGGACCAGGAATAGAGGGAGGAGAAGCGGGCGTGGGAGAGGGAGGAGCGGGAGTACCCCCGCCAGAGAGCGGTAGTCAAGACGAGGAGACAGTGAAACACCAACGGCTCCATGATGCTGTACGTGTTCCACGTGGACGTTGGCCGCATGCTAAGCTTTGACATGAACGTTGCACTGCAGCCAGTGGAGCATCTAAAGGAGACGATCCAGAAGCTGCACAACATCCCAGCCGCCAATATTGTTCTGCTAGTGAGCGGAGGCGAAATGCTAACGCACTCCACCCAAGTGTCGTGCTACTCAGCTGGCACCGACACCAATCCCATCTATATGTTTCTAACGGGGGACGAGCGCCTACCGCCCACGATATACAACTCGGACGCCGACAACGAGCTCCGTCGTCAGGTAGAGGAAAGTCACCGGTTACCTCCGGCCCTGGAGACAGTGCGTCAGCGGGCACAGCTGGCTCAACACATGCGAGAGTTGGCCAGAAAGGAGGAGGATCAGTGCGAGCGACTGGTTCACGAGCAACACCTTCAACAGCAGGGCTGGTCGGCTGTGGTGGCCAATATGGAGGATCTGACGAACGAGTTTTGCGACCGCTTCCAGAATTTCTGCTCCTTCTTTGACCGGCATCTCCAGAAACGAGAGAGCTTTCTGGAGCTGCTGCGCAACTTTCCCGATGATCTCAAGCAGCTGGGCAGGATTCCCATACTCCCGGATCTAATGTCTCTTGCCGAGGCCGATTTCCATGGCTTTGACGAACTGTTGGATAACGACGACGTGTTTACTGCCCAGCAACAGCCAGCGCCGCAGCAGCAGGCTCTAACTGAATCCTCGCAAGCAGACTCCCCCAATAAGAAGCTCAAAATGGGCGACGAGGTGGAAACGGAATCTGGTGAGCAGCCGGAGCGCGGTGTTCAGACCTTGACGAGCAGCAGTTCGCTTGCCCGTCGCCCAAACTTGAACCTGCTGCAGTGGATCAGTTCCAAGGGTAACCACAGGGCTCTGCAGCTCATGTCAGATGAGTGCATCCAGGGACTGGACGTCTTCAGTGTGGAAATTTACGAGAAGCTGAAAGAGGAAGTCAATCAGATCATTAAGATGGCCAACCAGGCCGATGTTAAGGAGATCAAGGGCCTCGGCGATCGTCTCTGCAAGCTGGAGGAGTTTAAGTTCCGTATCAAGAAGATGGTGCAGGAGCAAAAGGAGCAGGCACTAGCCCTCCAGCAGAATGAGGCGCGTGCGCAGAATCTGCGCGACAACTCCGTCCTCCCGGATCTTTGCCTCTCGCATCGCTCCCAGCTACAGGTAATGCTGGATAATCACACTAAGATACGCGAGTACTGCCGCTGCATAGCCAACTCCAAGGACGAGCTGGGCTGGAATCTGCACACGCGTCTGCGACGGATCGTGTGGATTGAGAATGGGATGAGTGATTTCGACAACAGATTGCTGTTTAATCATCGCTGCTTGCGGCGTGCCGAACGCCACATTTGCATAATCGAGCAGATCCACCGGGCGCCGAGCACTTATGTTTCGGCCGTGGCGGAGGTGGTGCGTCGGAAGATCTTTTCGGATGAGTTCCGGCAGTGGGCCACTCGCCTTTCTGCGGACTTCGATCGCATTCACAGCGAGGAGTTGCGCCGGCGGAGGGAGTTCAATGCGAGCTTCGAAGGCCATTTTCTCAATATTCTGTTTCCTGGCATGGGTGACATGCCCCCAGCTTTTGCAAATGAGCACCCCTTGAGCTTTGACACACGTCTCCCTTCTTTAAGCCGATCGGACATGGAGCTGCTCTCCTCGCAGTTGCCAGAACTGGCCGGACAGCTGCAGTTGCCCGACATGAAGCCTGTGATAGACTTTTTCGCCCTGCGGTCGGATAAGAATGTGGAGCAAGACCAAGAGCAGGAAAGGGATACCCCACTAATGGCTCCACGTTTGGCCGAGCTCCAGGCGCAGGCAGCTGCCTCTGACTGCGAAACCGATACGGAAACAGAATTCGAGAAGCTCAGTACCACCTCCAAGTGTGTTGCGACATCAACCTCGACCAGTTTGGTGGAGCAAGTGGCACAGAGTACTGCTACCGAGGATCTGCTGATGCTAAGTGCTGGCACCCTGACCGAAGAGAATGCAGGCAGTTTTCAGAAGATGCGTAGCGACATGGAAAATATGTCCAAGTTGGCCCGAGCGTGCCTCGCCGAAGCTCGTTCCAATGTGGGCGTCTTTCGCAGTGACGTCGCCAACTACCAGGATGAACTCCAGTCCGAGTTGCATCTTCTGCGAGATAAATGCAATGTGCTGAAAATGCTGTGTGAGGAACGCGAGCATAAGTCGCAAGAAAAGCTGGATGAGATGCGCTTGAAACTGCAACTGGCGGAGCAGGAGAAGCAGGCTGCGGTGGCCCAGGCGCGGGAGCAGCTGATCCACGAGCACAAAACGGAGCTGGAGTCCCTTCGTTGCCGGTTTAAACTGATGACCTCTATGGAGCGCTCGCCATCGGACAGCAGCCTTGAGAAAATAGAGCGACCGACAAGCAGTGCCAGCGTGGTCAGCGCCAGCGCTGGTGTGGATATCGACCATCTGCTGGCCCAGCAGCGCCAGGAGCTGCTGGCCCAAAGGGAGCGTGCCATTAGCGAAGCCGTTGATTCGGAACGATCGCTATGGCAATCACGTCTCCTGCCCCTGAACTCTGAATCTGTGATGGCCAACGTGGGCATATTAAAGGACATGTTGGCCGACAAGGAACGGCAGCTAGATCAGCTGCGGGAGCAGAATAAGATTCTCACCCAAGAGACGTACCAGCTGAAGACCCGACTGGAGATGATCACCAACGAGGATGGCAACAGCTGGCTCAAGGAGAAGATCGACTATCTTAACAAGGACAAGTGCCGGCTGGAAGAGGAGCTCAGTCAGGAGAAGAGCCGGCGCCAAGAGATGGAGTCCAGTGTGGCCGCCATGAGAAGGTAAGAACAGGAGCTCTACTTCAGGCTTCAGCCCTTGTCAGTTATGAGAGTGGAAATTTTGGTAGAGCCCACTTATTGTGAATCTGAGTTTCTTAATTATACCCGTTACTCGTAGAGTAAAAGCCATGTCCGTCTGTCCGTATGAACGTCGAACTTTTTCCCACACCCACTATACTCGACTATAGCATTCTCTCTTGATTAATATGTAATTTCCTTTCCGGTTTATCGAATGCTAACAATAACTTTTTCCATCCATAGCTCTGCCTACGATCTGAATGTTGGTGGCCCCTTGACCCGATCGAAGTCTGGCGTAAGTTCCAGTCACCGATCTATCGCCTTGGAAGGATGTGCTCGAGGCGATCTTGTCTTCGTCGTTTGGAGCATGCGCCACGCGCAATTTATGGTCGTCCAGGACTCGCTCACCTTGTACTTTGTCCATGCCGACAGTTTGGCTAGCCTCCAGTTGACAGCTCCGACCTCACCCACACCGTCATTGGATCCCTCGCAGACAGCTGTGGATCTCAACCAGATCCCTCTGCCCTACTACGCCATTGGTCGGGTCATCGACAAGGAGTACTGCCAGGCGCGAAAGGTGTGTGCCTAATGAAATATATATCTAGCATGTGTACTCAAACGTGTGGCTTCTTTGCAGGACGACAATCGATATCGCGTCAGTAGGGGCTCCAAGTTCTATCGCATCAAGCTGGCCCCTTTGCCCTCTCGAAACGCTTCGCGGCGTGAGCGTTTAGAGTGTAAGTAAGAATTGAAGCTGGTGCATCTTTATGAACTCGGAACACTTTGAATCATTTAAAAGCGTATAGATATAGGTATATATATAGGTCATCGTATCTTATTGCGTTTTTTTAACACGCAGTTCAGATCAATTCCTTTTACTACATGTTTCCATTTACCATTATTTTAGCAAATGTTGAGATAGCAGGGCTGGATGTTTGGCTTATCCATTGATTGATAGTTTAGTGGGAAATTGAATAATTTAAAGTGTCTGTTCATTCCAAGATTTACCATGACGCTCATGGCAAGCTATGAAGTAACTGCAAGCAACTAACTTACGATCTCCCTTTTTAGCCAGCTCATCCACTGCCGCAGTCGTGGCTTCGCCCAGAGATGTCATCGATGCTCCCAGTAGTAGCTCTAGCGTCTATCAGAGCTTCAAGCAGCGCACGGTGAGCATTACGAGCGTAAATGAGGAGGATGACGAGTCGGCTTCGCTGCTTAGCGAGCGTTGTCGCTACATAAGCGTCAGCGAGGAGGATGAGTTGCATGCTGCTGGTGGCTCAGTGCCGGCAGTAACAGCTGCTGTTGCAACAGCCACATCGACAGCAGCATCATCTGCAACACCAATTACAACTGCTGCAGCGGTGGCAGGAGGTCCGACATCAACTGCACCGACGGCAGCAACTCAAGCACAGTCTGTGATAACAGAGCAGCCAACGGCATCAAGTAAACTTAAATTGGATCTACTGTTGGCCTCTGCTGATATAATAACACAACCCCTAACACAACAACCGCACCAACAGCGACAGGAACTTGAACAGCCAGCTGAGGCGGAGAGTGCAGCGCCTGTGGCTGAAACAAGTCCAAATCAAACAATCCAAGCGGAGAATCCGGAACCGGAACCGGAAACCATCACCATCTATGTGCCCCCCAATCCCCCAGCAGTATTAACTGCAACACCCTCTACAAGTGCTAGCATCCTGGCCAGCATCAGTGCGGAGCCTATCATCAGCACAGCCTCCATGCTGCCCATGTCTATTGGCACGGCGGCCATAAGCGAGGACTCGGACGAGTATCGTTCGCTGGAGGGCAAGGACGATGGCGATGGCGATGCCGATGCCGATGATTTTCCCATTTCCGAGTAGTGTACGACAGTTGGGACTAACATATAACTACTTATATACATAAATGGAGTGTGTATCTAGGCTAAATCTTGTACTCTATGTAGGAACCGCATCCAAACCAACAACCAATACCCGAAAAATGAAAAATAAGCCTCAGGGCCAACACACAACACACACAATACAGTAGCCTCAAAAAACGACATCAGCCAGCAACAAAAACAGTAACGTGAAAGTTATATACTTAACTGATTTAAAGTTAACCAAGTGCGGAATATATATTCAAAAAGAAAGTGAAAACAAATGTTCTAATGTCCGCATAATGAAATAATCTTATCAAATTTGAAAGCGGGATTTATCCCTTCAAATGCAACCACACCGAGACACAGACACAGCTAGGATTTTCAAAATTTTTATTTCAAATAAAAATAATGTACTTTAACAAATTTACCTTATAATCAAAATATTTACATCGGTAGTTTTCGGTTTAAAGTTATTGTTTGCTTCATTTAGTGCCAAGAAAATTATTTCCAAGTCACATTAGTTTCGTAGCGCGTAAAATTGAGATGAGGAACACAAGAAATCATATTTTTTATAGGCATTTTAAAAAGACTAGAACACAAAGAGTTTGCACACACACACACCCCCAAACACAGACCCACCCTCACACAACAAACAACACACCACACAAAACCCAAACACACAAAAAAAACAAGAAACACAATCTTTTGGGCTCAGCCTGCGAAAAACACAGTTTTATGCTCAGCTTACACCACTCTCTTCCCCTGACCCCCCAGAAATCGAACTTTCTACTCTCTCTCCTTGTCTATATCTAAGATATTTTGATTTTTCGACTTTGTGTAAATAAATAAGAACGGAAATCGACGAATAGTTATTTATGCCTTTATTAATACAAGGAAACACTTGAAAATTACAACAAAATAGATATATACACATTTAATGATTTATGCGTTGCGAAGCGATAGTTTTTTAACGCGCATTGTAAATATAAAGAAACAAAAATTATATATTTAAAATAGTTTAAACGATTTAAATGAGGAAACGTGTAAACGATGGTGTAACAGAAGCGGATCGCAAAATTGTCAAGCTTACAAAAAAAGTGTAAAATCAAAAATCAAATAAAAAATGGTAAACATTTCAAAACTACGCCTGCTGTTTTAACCCATGATCTCTTAACCCATTATGCTATTTTCATTTCGAACCAAAAGTAAATCCCAATTGCACAAAACTCGAGTTAATTTACACAAAATAATTTATTAAGTGAACATATTAATGGGTCATTACATGCATAAATACAATATTAATAGGCTTACGGTTATTTATTATATATTAGTTATTGCTAATCTCCTACTCGGCTTACATGTTACATGCTTCACTGTGCTCCATCTGCACTTGTTTGCATAGAATGCGAGCAGCACTGGTCTACATGAATCGCGTCAAATTGCGCTCTGACATGACTTGCAATTAGTTAATAATTATAAAAGCTGAATATTTAATTGCACATTTGGCCAACGCGAATTGGCAAAGGGACTTCACATGGACCTGTGATCTATCTGGGCTTGGTAGCGTGATAAATAGCCTTTTAATTCTGCTTGGTTAGGGAGCTAACCCCTATATACAAACATATCCGATATGAAAGCAAAGTGCTTCAGTCTCCGTTATAGAAAAGCGGGCATAATACATACATACAAATTTGATTTCGTATCTATAACTAATTGGGGCAATTTTTGAGAAACTGCTCGTGCATATTGTCTATGGTTTCGAGAACTCACTCATCATCTTCCCTTGCAGATCGGGTGCTATGGTTTTGGTCTAATGGCTTGTGTGGCCAAGTGAGTATTGGGTCTATATACGTTCTATATAGTTTAATTATAAACAGGAGTATTAAATAGTTGCAGTTAAAATAATACACCGAGAAGTCAGCTAATTCTATGATGTCTTAAATGATTTGGGTGTTTCTTATAATTTTCGTGTTCAAAAACAATTTAAGTATCCGGCCTAGAATTCAAATTCAAAACCAAAATTGTTAACATTTTTGTGAGATATCGGAACCGGCCCGAAAGATGATAAAAACATTCCGCTGTGTAGTGTAAATCAAATATTGAGTTTCTCAGTACGCCCGCAAGGGTATCTCATCTTCGTGGAGAACCAGAAGATCCACTTTGCTGCCTCCGATTATTTTTGCTGTTCCGTAAGCATGTCTGAACCACATCACGCGGAGTCTGTGCACGACTAGTGAATGGCTGTGGTTGCATCCAACGGTTGGCTGGCCACCCGGCCACAACATCATTAGGCTCCAAAATAATTAGGCGTTAAATATGCTCCAGATATTAATTGCCAGCCGAGTCGCCCCTGCCGCCATCCAACCAGCTAATCCGACAACTCCTCACAATATTCCGCACTTCTTGAGCACTATCTTTCGCTTCCGGGCCACGCTGGAGCCATGGCCCTTCTTCGCCGGACGGAGGACGATGGTGCCGCTGCTGGACTTTGTGAAGGTCGGGCTGAAGGCGCTGATCGTGGGCGTGCTGCTGTACGGCGGATGGCTGGAGTTTTGCTGGTTTCCGGCCGCCTGGTCGTAGCTCTGGGTCATTAGCTGATGGCACTTGGTGGCCAGGTAGCGAAACACGGACGCCACGTTAATGTCCTCCTTGACGGAGGTGCGGATAAGCCGGCAGTTGAGCAGCTTGGCCAGCGTCTCCACCTCGTCGGCCGTGACCACCGCCTGTTCGATAAGATCAATCTTGTTCTGCACGATCACTGTGGGAATCTCGTTGCACTCGTTCTCCACCTTGCGCTTCCAATCCTTGATCGCGTCGAAGGATGCTCGATCCGTCGTCGAGAAGACCAGGACGGAAGCCTGGGCGCCGCGGTAGTACGCCTTTGTGATGCAGTCGAACTCCTCCTGGCCGGCGGTGTCCCACAGCATGATGCGCACATCCTCGCCGTCGATCTCGATCTGTCGCTCTAGGAAGTCCACTCCAATCGTCTTCTTGTAGTCCTTCGTGAAAATGCCTTTGCAATAGCGCTGTATCATTGACGACTTGCCAACGCCACCATTTCCAACAATGACCTATGGAAAAGACCAGAGTTGTGTTAATAAAAATTAAAAAAACGTATTGTTATTCACCAGAAGGCGAGAAAATTAACTGTTCACAACATTTATTTGCTTTCTATTGGACATTTAAAACGGTTAGCCATTTAAGTTAATTAAGCGCGTAAATGTCAATCAAATTTGTCTTGTCTGCAGAAAGATACATCCAGAAATCACCATATAAATCAATTTGAAACAATTCCAGAAAACCCATTAGAAACAACTTTACTTAGCGAGAGGAGAACCCTAATTGAACTAGAATCTTAATTCGTGCAGTTTCGCCATTAGCAACGGACATTTCCATCGGATTTTATCTCACAGGTGCCATTCACAACACTTGGCGAGGGAAAACTACACTGAAAGCAAAACTATACGAACTATCTAACTATTATCTATCATATTGAAACAATTAGTTTATAGGCAAACTATTAGATGAGGTAATGCCTTAATGTGTGTATGGAAGCTGATTGATATACTAATATTGGAAAGAAGTCATTCTATTTTGGGATGTTCAGAACTCCTCTTGATATGATATTAAATCAATTGCTCATCTGGGTTTGGGTTTCCTCTAAAGGTAACCATCTTTTTTTCTTCCCGTGCACTCATTTCAACCATTCATCATCCGAATGGAAGAGATTCACGCAGCCGGCTGGGCAACTTACCACTTTAATGGCCAGCTCGATATCATCTTCACGCATGCTGGTGTAGTTGTACTGCGCCTGGGAGTGGGTCTGCAGAACGGACGCAGCAGCACCGCCGGTTGCCGTTTGGATTAGACGCATCTAAGCCGGCAGGTGGGCCGCCGCTCGCCCAGGTGTTTGATTGTGGCTCTGGCTCCAGCTCCAGCTCCAACTGCAGCTCCTGGCCAGGCAAATCGGTTGGAGGAGCACGTAATCTCAATCCGCCCAACGCAAGTGTGTCCAAATGTGTTCGGTTGGTCAGCCAAGTTTTCCGCAGCTTTTCACTTTTCCCCAACTTTGCCTGAGCCTCGTTTCACTTTCTACGCATTGATTTCACCAAATTCGATCTGTGGAAAAAGAGAAAAACCAACTATTCAGCGACATCAGTCTTAACATACGGCAAGTGTTACAGTCAAACTTCGTTAGCTTGAACTAAAGATATATGAAGTGAGAACGCAAATTTGGGGTTTTTGGTTTTGTTTATATATATTCTATAAACCTTCATTTGCTGGGGGTTTCTATGCTTTAAATTGAAGAGATGTGAGAAGTTGTACCAATATTTCGACTCAAATTAATTTCCCTGCCAGAAGTTTGACTGTGAATGCAAAAGGTTTTCTTTCATTTCCACGTTAACCGGTTTTCAGCGCTGTGTTTCTCGCTTCTTTTGGCCAAGTCTGTATTTCGTTTCCCTTGTTTTTCTCTTTTTCTACCGACTGGCCCCGGGGCCACCGAATGCGGCTTCTAATAAGACGCAACCCGAACGGCCGGGCACGCACGGTTACGTTGTTCAACAACAGGTGCTTCCACACACCTTACGCACAGGTAACAGGCGGAGGTCGGTCGGGGGGATGGTGGAGTTGGGCGGTGGTCAGGCGGTTAGGTGGGACGACAGGGGCCAGTGGATACTGGTCACTGGATGGTGGTCAGCAGAGAGATGGAACACCAATGGCATTAGTATTCGCATTAGCGCGTGCTTATGAATTCTTTGAAAATTGTGCTCTTTCTTCTGGCCTTTCCCCCGTTTACAGTTGCTTTCTGCGGCTCCGTGGGCGGACGGCGGCGCGGCTACGTGGGTTCGGAATAGATCTGGAGTGTAGATACAATATCTGACCGAACGGATGGGGCCCACTTGTTTACATTGTGTTCTGAAGGAGAGTTATTCGTTTCGTAGGCAAATTAGCTTGGTTCGAAGGTTCTCAAAATAGATCGGAAGCTTGGTGCTCGAAAAAACAATAACAAACCCAGCATCAATTCAGCTTGGTTTCATCTAAGCTTCGAAAGAAGCATCTAAAATATGTGTAGCCGACAGCGTTTCCCCATTTCCTCTCAGTTTTTCAATAATAAACGAACCTTTTTTGTCTAAAATATGGCTGTGATATGAATGAATTTGGGTGAAATTCCCAAGATTTCTGTGGCCTAAATATTGTGATCTGCCTTCGAAGGTTACAAATACAGCAATTAATTAATTCCCAGCAGGCTATCGTGAGCTCTTTCCACGCAGTCGGCATTCCGCATTAAGCGGACAGGTAACACAGGATTTGTGTTTTCCATTTTCTATATCTCACCCGATGCCTTCCATCTTTCTTAACCCAAATCACCACCTTTAACCCACTGTGCAACCTTTCGCTCGTTCTAATTATGCCGCGACTTTTTTTTCCTATAGCTTCTTCTAAAAGGTTCATGCTATTTTCGTTGGCTTTTTTGTAGTTCATTGTCATGATAATTAAGGCCACCGGTTATAGATTTAGTTCAATAGCCATGTGTGCACTTAAAGAAGATTTGTTCCACAAAAGAAAACTGCCGATCCTCAGATTGTTCTAATCTAGAGGTTTATGATCTTAGTAAATATTAATACTACTTATTGGCCCACGCATGCGAGATTCTTGTATCTTCCGCTGTATGGATAAAAAACAACTCCAATTGACATAAGATCCAGGTGATCGTGAGTTTGTGTGAGTGGTGAGCCTGTGCGCAACTGCGGAGTAAATTGCGAATGGAGCGCCGCACTGCAATTATCTTTGGATTGGCCCAAGGAACTGATAGATCGGCGGCCGTTTTCTTGGCCATTGTTGTGGAATGTGGATTCTAACTTGTCCATTTAGGTTCACAACAGCACCAATACACCTGCACGCGGCCACATGCATGCATGCCGTGCACGGCTGCACACACCTACACATGTGCACTTGTTGTGCTGCTGCTGCTGCTGCAGAGGAAAAACGGATTTTCCAGGCTTGCATGTGTGTGTGTGTTCGTATGGGGAAAATTATGCAAATGCCGAGCACTACTTAAATCAATTACGAGCGCGAATTCCTCATTATTTAAATCATGATTAAACAGTCACTCGCGCACTAACGGTACTTCGCACAGTGTCGCCCTCTGCTTCTTCTGTTTTTGTGTGTTTTTTTATCTCTTGCCATATTTTTCATGGCTCTTTTACTGCCTCTTCTCACTAAAATCAACTCAACAGTCGACTGCGATTGTGTTTTCTGGGTGAGAAATAGACGAAAAGAAGTTGCGAGTGCGAAAACGCGAAGCTCGCATTGGAATCGCAGCTTGGGATCGCACAGAAAATCGTAAACACGTTCGCAGCGGAGCCCCTCCTTCTACTTGGCCAAAACTACCAAGCAGATAAAACGGCTAAAGCAGCTAAATTGGAGCTAAAACAACGACGACAACGCGTGCGAAGCGCCTTAATTAAAGACGAGCGTCGCCTGGGATTCCGATCTCTGAATTGACCCGCAGTGAAAGTCAGCTCGCACACACGATATACACCATGGTGTATGGTTTTTGCCCCCGGCCGATTTCTTAGGGCGCCAAGTGGGAGAAATGCGCTGCACTGCGAACCGGAATGCCAAAAATCGCACCTGTTGCTCGTCGCGATCGAAATTTGAATGCCAAGCCTGGCTTGCTGCGAGCAGTGCGACCATAGCGTGCGCAAGGCAGTTAGACCAGCGATCGCTGCGTGGATGGTCACACCAGGCCAGGCTTGGTGTGAACGGCTTACTTTCATTTGATCAGCAAAATTTGCATTGATTTGCCTTGTTAAAGCTCGAATAATAATTTACGAGCGGAAAATAAAACATATATATACACCGTCTCTTTCGACTTATAGATTGGTTAAAAAATAAATAAATAAATAATAATTCATTGTCCAATGTGCATATAATATTTAGTTATTAAAGTAAGCACATACCTATTTTTGCGTTCTTTGAATTTTGATTTAAAATTTGAATTTATGGCGGCTTTTACCACCTCTACCGTAACTTTACAGCACTGTTTCGCAGTGACTGGCACTCGAAGAAGAAGAAGCAGCTGACAATCAGCTGTTCGGCGAATCGGAACGAAAAGACGCGCATTTGTTTGACTTTCGACGGCGGCCACGAAAAAGCGCAAATTGAAATGTGTTGCCGCAAGATTTGCGCACCAGTTTTGTAAGGGCCGATTGCGGCTATAATTTCATCGCCTATGCTGACAACCCACTTGGCTGGCAGCACGCGCACGCGCAGCAATCGCGAGTTATCGGGCGCCAGGACGAAGGACGAGACGTAGAGAAATGCTAGGCATCGCGAATTGGAGAAGCGGCAGGAACTCGACTTTCAGTGCTCAGCGGAATTTGGTGGCATTTCAACGTGTTTTCGGGCGCACCAATCGCCAAAATCAGTATTTATTGTTGCAAATCGCACGCCACCATCCGTGTGTGTGTGTGTGTGTGTCGCGTAACGGCGGGTGTGTGAGTGTGTGTGTGGCGAGGGGCGGCGAAAAGGTAGTGGAAACCTTAGAAAGTAGAAAGTTAAAAGTGCCAAGTTAGTGCAAAAGTAAATTCCGACATTGGGGTGACTGCCGTCTATTTTTTCGCAGTCTGTCTGCTGGTGGTGGCTCGTCCTCTTCCTCCTCCTTCTCCTCCTGGCTCTCCCCTTTCCCCCCCATCCTTTCTAAGGCAAAGAAAAAAACACAGTGTGCGCTCGATAAAAGAAACATGCCACCAGGAAAGTACGTTTTTTGAGAGTCCTTACACTGGTGCCTTAATGTTACTGTGAATTTAGTGTTAAACTAAAGTCTTACTATTTTTACCACTGTAGTTAAACAAATTTTCTCTTGAGAAGCTACTTTTGCTTGCAAGTTCACTGTAGCGAGCGCGCACTGTGCATTTTTGCGAATGTGTGAGCCATGAATATGTGAAAAACAAAGACGGCACTGGCTGCGAATAAAAATCAATATTGATAGTAATTTCTCGGATGCTCCTCCGCTCCTCGAGACCTTCCCGCAGGAAGCGCAGTCAGGTGGTCATTGTCCGCTCCAGCGCCCCGGCTGCCCATGCTCCCATTTTCTTACCCATTTTCCCACTTGCCCATTTTCCGCACTATCCGCCCGCTTTGCCGCCCCCTTTTTGGGGTGACTCATGGGGCGCACGAAGCCAGAATTCCATCAGCGACTCCCTTCCGCCTGGGAATGTGGAAACGCGGTCGCCATTAAATATTGATTCGATCCTGGACTGCAGCACGCTACGACAGGAAAACATATACAAAAACGATTAAAGAGCAATTTGCAAAGCGGCCAATAAAATGCAAAGTAAATAAATGGGCCGCAACTCAATTTGGCCAGCAATTTTAACAGTTTATCGTTCGGCGAAAGTACACACGCATAAGCCACACTCGAAATTAAATCAAAGTCAATATTGCAACTGAAACAGAAACAGAAACCGAAACAGTGAAGATGAAAACGCGCCTCGTATCGCTGACTTTCCGCGGCAGTGCATCCGTGGATCCGCGCTATTCCGCCTCCATGCTGCCGTGGACCATCAACGATATCAGGTCCACGGAGAGCTACACGAAGGTAAATATTAAATATATTATTATTAAATAAATAACTCTACTTTGGCTTAGAAACTAATTGGGCTAATAGCTGCGGAGCGAGCATTTTAATAGGAGGCTCTAAAACAATTTGATTTATAATAACAATTGATTGCTTGCTCTGGCAGTATTATTAAAAATTAAGCTATATACCCAGACAAATTAAATATAAATGGACTTTGGGGAGCAGTAATTTAACAGCAATTAAATTTATAAACAACATTAGCATGTCACCAAATCAAATACTTAACATTTGACTCCATATGAACCAAATTGGAATATAGCAATATTTTTAAGTATTAATATTACCATTGCAACAATTAACTTTTTTATTGGCTCAGCAGTTAATTCAACTTCAAGGAATGCTCACTTGAAATCAAATTGATAAGATACTCAGATGAGGACACAGCCTGCAATAGGAGTTCGAAATAATCAATTTCATAGATGAAGATATTGAATTTGATTTGATTTAAGTCCCCTCCCGCCCACAAGAACACATTTCTCGTTAATCCAATCAAACACGGAGTGCAGTACACAGATCGCACATGACAGCCATTCACCTCATACTTTGGCAGCCCTTGGCGAAAACAATTAAAGGCAATTTGCCATTATTACGGCTGGGTAAATCAATTATGTGCCAAGTGAGAGATGCTGGCAAAATAGCGAACCGAATTTAATTAATAAGTTTGTGCTCCATAAAGGATAATTACTGCGATTAGTGACCCATCGGCAGCCGCTCATCGGGTGCTCAGGCCCTATAAATAGCACCCAGATAACCGATGACGAACGCAACGGAAAGAAACAACTGGGGGCCCAGTGGAGCCAAGTGGAGGAACGCCCCCGCCGTCCGCAGGTGTAACCCAAACAGATTAAGCATACGCCGCGTTGAACACGTGCGACAACAAGTCGACCGTGCCCCCCATCCTCATCACAACCCCTTCTTCCCGGCCCCTTGGGTAATATTATTAGAAGCAGGGAAATTCATTTTAGCAAGTCCGCAATTAGCCAGTCATCAGCGGGTTTGGGTGACCTGCCTTCCTTCCTTTCCGAGGGCAGTACGTTGGAAAATGTTTGGGAAATCTGCCGAGGATGGATAGTAACATCAAAAGTACATATGTAACTTGACATCTTACTGAGAACACTAAGAAAATATGAATGTAATTCGCATAAATTGTGGACAAATTGTGTTATTTAAAGTGGAAACTGAACGAATTTCTGCAACTGTCGAATTTGATTTGAAAACTGCTTCTGCACTTTTTTCCCTGTGCAAAGTGCGAATCCTAAGCAAACAACTTTTGGGACAAGGACACCTTATTTGCCCGTTTTGGTTTCGTTGGCGTGTGAGTCCCTCTTTCGGGTTCCTTCGCCCAGGTGGGGCATTAAACGAAGCCCTTCTACGTGCTGCGACCATGGCCCCAAGGATCTGTGGGGGCATCACAGCCGGAATCTGGCGATTGTTGTTGATGCTCATTGAATGTGCCTGGCGGGCTCGACTGGCCTCAAGAAGCTTGCGCAATCACTTCAAGACAAAACTACTTGGCTTGAAGCTGCCCAGGGAGATTCGCATTGTTATAAGTATAACTTGGGATAAGCTTGGTGGGTACTGTGAAATTATCGTGGGAGTATCCTTGCACGTGTATTGAGGTGTCCGTTTGTATTCCAGTACTTAGGAGGGGCAATAAAGAGTTTAAGCAAATCTCTGGTACGCAGGATACCTTTGTAATCCTCTTAAGTTGTGGGTTAGAAATATTGTGCTTTCCCATACAGTAGATTTCTTTCATGGGTAGGGATGGTTATCAAAAATTTGAAGATTAAAATGCGTGGAAACTGCACTGAATCTCAAAATCCAAGCTAGACTGTAATATGTAACTTTTATATGATGCAAAGCAATATTAGTCACATTACATATACAATATTTGTGCTATTTGGGGAGTAATTGAATATTTGAAACTTAGCTAGTTCTAATGAACTTTTTAAGAACACAGAATGGTGTATTTATTAAATGATTTGTTTATATCAAAGTATTTTAGTAGTCAGTCTAGTCTGATGTTCAGTCTTTAGTCCTAGAAGCGCCATCCAAATTGATAGTACGTCACCCAGCTCGCGCCTTATCCTTCGTTCCTTGCTCATTTTCCGTCCCAGGACGGCATATCAGTTTCACAAACCATTAGTCCTGCGAGTCCTGCGACATTCATCCATCCAGCTCTGGTAATCCACTTAGCATCAGTGCTCCAAGTGCTCCAGCCACTACTCGGGAGTGGAACAGTCCGCAGTACCGCAGTTTGCCTCGTATTCCCTTATTTAAATATTTACTTAAGCCTGCACACTTGTTTATTATAGTTGCTAGTTTTACCCCTCCCCCTGTTTTTGCATTAAGTTGACACAAAACCAACACACAAACGGAGCAAAAGAGACGGCGCGAGTGGCATAAATGAAATGCTTGCCTCCTCTTTCCGACTCTCCTCCTCAGCGGCGTGGTGCGGCGGCTTATTGCTTTATTATGTTAAATAGCGCATGAAAATTATAACAAGCTTCTTGGTTGAATGGATGGCCGAGCCGGTTCGTCGCGCCACGCCCACCCACAGGCGTGGAAAACAGAAAGAAAGTGCGCCCACTTTGGCGGCGTCACGCAACTTTTACATTTTTGTCAACTCTGGCAGCGCCTGCAAAGGGAAAATGTAACTCCATTTGAGTGCACGTTTTCTATAATATTTTGGGATAACATCTTGGAAGCCTCGAATTTGTCTTCCAATTTGCAAAGAAGATTTATGTCAGTTGACTGGAGTTTTCCCCAAGAGAGTGTTAAATGGAAAACTATTCTTGGATATAAAACAAATATAGTTGTTAGTTGCTAGTCATTAACTATGATATTTGTTGAACCCATTTAGATAGTACGTTGATAAGAATTATTTTATATAAATTAGATTGATTGTAGCTATTAATATTTCCCAAGAAAGCAATCAGAAAAATAAAGATACTTTAGAACTCTTTGAAGTTTGTAACGCAGTGAAATATAACTTGTATAGCCTATAAGGTATGTAAACTTATTTTCGATATGATACTCGTACTTACCAGTCACATAAATAATCAATCTTTTGTGTTGTCAGATTGACAGCTATCTATTTGAAACTTATGCAATCGCCTGAACTATATTCCCCCTAATAAGAAATACGAGTTTAGTAGATCTGAAAATCTATATCTTCAAGCTTAATATGTTAGCATATATGAACATGTTTTGCATATCATAGTTGGTTTCATTATATATTGGCTGATTTTAAATGGTTCTAACGTTTTGACTGGCCAAAGATCTTCTTCTTGTACTTAAACTAAATATCATGAAAATGATTCTGTATTTTTGTAAATCGTTTGAATTGAACTATATTCCCCCACTTGGCCAACATCGTGGCTCCAACGTATGTACTTACCGTGAATGAGGGACTTCTAATCCACAAACAATGTGAGGGATGCCCGCCTGTTTCACCCAGAGCATTCCCCTCCGATACATTTGGTTAGCACGAATGAGGCCTGCCAAGGATTTCAGGTAGTGGGCCTCCCGATTGTTCCCCCCTCCGAGTTCCATCCCCTTGCGATGTTGGCGCGTGCTGGTGGCCCATTGACGTCACAACGCCAGGGAGTTGAGTTAAGCGATGGGGCTGAAGAGGAAAAATCAATACGCTGCTTGTTTCATTTTCATTTCCATTTTCCCAACACGCCGCTGCTGCGGCGCTGTTATTGCTGCTGCTGTTGCCGCCGCTTCAATTGTTGCCACTCTAGCTGCTTTGCCGCCTCCTGCTCGGGAAGTCACTCAAGTCGCGTTGGTAATCCGCTTTTGGTCGAGTCACTTGAGTCGCGTCACTCCCTCCCTCCCTCCACCAAACCAGAGTGGTTTCTCCTCTGCAGTGGCATAAATGCCTTCGCACTTCATCGTCATCGCCATCGCCATCGCCAGCCCGCTGTCCTCGAGCTCTTCCGTGGCTCACGCGGCGTATGCGTTATATTCCTGGCGGATACACCCTCAGCCTGTGCCACATAGCCAAGCCACTGCATTCCAGTTGGCTGCTGTTTTGCCTCGCATGATGGAAGTCGGTTTCGTGGTCTGCTGATCTTTGGACCCATGTATGCCATCTGCGGTCTCTTGACGTCGTTGCCATGCTGTCATGCTGTCATGCTGCACATTGCAGATTGCTGAAGTCGTTTCCGGATATTCGTGCAGATGACACACATCATCTTCGCATTACACGAAGCTGGAATATTTCTTCATTTTGGTATTTTGTTTACTATTGGATAAATCTACTTATAGTTACTGACAAACAGATACTTTGCAAACGAACAATTGAGTGTGATAGAGCATTTGATTTTGAATATTTAGATATTGCACCAATCACAAAACAGCTAATTTTCAAACGCGTTCCTGCTGGTGGCCGTACAATCATCCAACCAGGTGGGCAGATGGACATTCACGCCGCTGAGAGATGAGCATTCGCTGCCCAGGGAGAGGCCACTGTTGGACATGCAGTCGCTGGAGGGCTCCTCCACTTTGGCCTTCTTCCTGGCACTTTCGTTCTGCTCCGACCTGGAAATGGAGGGGGTGCCGCTTCTCGAAGTAAGGTCTTGGTCCTGGTCCTGGTCGTCCTGATCCTCCGCCTTCTGTCGGCGCAGCGGAGACTTCACTCCCATACGAGCGCTGTCCAGATGCCGGCCAGATTTGTCCTCCTCGAAGGACATCAGTTCACCAAAGCGCAGGGCATTCAGGTTGTCAACGTCCATAAGGATGTCCTCCATGTACATGAACATCAGACTGCGATGGATCTTCGTCCACGAGGACAGGGCGGCCAGACTCCACAGCTGGCTGGAGTGGCGGGCAAAGGTGCCGATGTTGGTGGTTGCCATGTGGCCCACACAATCGATCAGCATGTACGCGCCCCTGTACTTGGCAACGGTGTCCTCGTCCAGCATCTTTTTCGGGGAGAAAGGTGCCTCGTGGCACAACTGTGCGAATCCCCAAATGAATGGCACAAACTGAAACTTATCCAGCGAGTATCCACCATGCCAGTTGGACGAGTTCACCGAATAGGTTACCTGCAGGCGGCGCACGAACTGCAGGTAGCGATCGAATAGAACCAAAGCCGAGGCGGCCAGGTCCTCTTCCTTATCGAGGATCTCGGCCTTGAAAAGGGCGCACATGAAGAACAGGAAGCTCAGCTCGTGCCCGGTTCCGTACTCGATTTTGGCGGAACTGCCAAAGGAGCCCGATAAATACACGCCCAGCTCATTGACGTGCCTGCACTTGCTGGAGGGCACCGCCTTCTCCACAATCTGGTATATGTCCCTTAGCATGACGTGCGCCCAGCGTCTGTAGCTCTTGCTCCGTGAATCCATACTCGCACCTGGCACCAACGGCGCCGGAGCATTGGTCGCAATCATGGAGTCCAGCTGGTCGAAGATGGTCGTCAGTCGCTTGATGTTCTTACTGATGGGAAAGAAGTCCGTGTTCCGGATTCCCTGTATCTCGGCGCTCACATCGTTCAAGTACGTGATTAGTGTAAAGTACGCCCTTGAGACTAGCCAGGATTCTATGTCCGAGCTGGACTGCACCCGGCACACGGGTCCTAAGTTGCTTCTCCGGAAGAAGGCGGCCACCCGCTTGGGATTCACCTCACTCTGCGGCTCCATCTCCTTGAGTGTCTACAGTCTGTATTTGTGTTGGTTGTTGGTTGGCAATTGCTTGAAAATCAAGTGCTATAGCCACTATTTCAATAGCCTCACAAAACTATAACCTATTTAACATATTTAGGCGGAATATTCAACTCAATTTTAAAACTCCTTGATGTCGTTTTTATTTATATTGATATTTATTTAAAGTAACTAAAGCGAAATATAAACTTGAACTGTGTTGTCCATTTTGAATAATCGTTTTACTCAAACAAATAAGCAAATTATTTTGCAATAATAACGAAAAGAATTGGATGTTCATAATAAATTAAAAACAAGAGCGATCGCTATAGAAAAGTTCCCCGGCTATCAGATACCCCTTACACGGTTAGAAGATGTTCGATATATTTTCTATCATATCAAAAGAAATTGGGGGAAAAATAATAAAACATACAAATTTGGGCGCTAGAAGGGGAGTGGCCAAAATGTTGATGTTGATTAGCACGTCAAATAATATAACGTAAAAATCAAAACATGTTTTGAAAGTGTGGGTGTGAAAGTTTTTTCGCAGTTTGCGTCTATTATAGATCCTGAGATCTAGGCGTTCTCTTGGACGGACATGTCTAGATGGACTCGGTTATTTATGCTGATAAATAATATACCTTATATATGTATGTAACATACGTAACGGTTCCTTCTACCTCTTACATAATTTTCAACGAATCTAGTATACCCTTTCACTCTGAGAGTAACGGGTATAAAAAAATCTATAAAATACGCTCAGTAGGACACAGCTATTGTGATAAATATGATAGGGGGAAGTTTAACCATCCCTTAGCCAGAACATGGAACCTTTTTAATAACCACTTACGCTAAATAATAAGGTGCGGATAGAGTTGCCCCCCTTATATAAGCCGACCCTCATTCTTTGGAATGACCCCGTGGATAGTTGGGGCCATATTTCAGAGCTGGCGACTCGTTATTAAGACGTCAGTAAGTAACAACAGCAGAACAACAGTTACTGCAGTTAAAGCTAATTATAATGCTAAGCTGCGCCAACGTTCACAACAACAACAACAACGTGAAGCAGTGCAATGAACAATTGTAGACAATTTATTAGGCAACAGTCACCACATCAACAACAAAAACAACAGCGAACAGCAGCTGGGGCACGCAAATGTAATGGAAAAACAGTTAAAACGTATAAATCACTGGGCAAAAACACGCGACTTCTGCTCCTGGCAGCGATTCTAATGACAACAACAAACGGGCAAATGCAACAACAACGTGCAAAGGCAAATGCAAATGCAAAAACAGTAATTTCACTCCCCAGCTGTTTTTGACATGACGCTAACTGCACTTCAAAGCAAATGAATATGCGTGCAGCAAAATGGGTGGAAAAGACGTCAGGTGAGAATGCAAATTTGCATATGTGTGGGTGGACCATAGAGCGATACAATTAAAAAAAAGAACTTGCAATAGTTTGTTCATTTTTATTCACCATTATGTTTGCATTATTTATCATGTACATACATCGTTAAAGAAATACCACCACACTGTACTTTTGAATTCTTCATCAACAATTGGTCCACCCTAGCGTGCATTTACACTGCTCGGCTCGAAAGTAAATGCACCTGGGAACGTGACTGCATCAAGTATGAGACTTGATTCCAATTAGGAATCGCGAAGAAAGGGGAAAAAGAGTGGCCAAAAGAGGTCAAGCAGTCAATTGTTTCAGCCAGTGAACAGATTACGTATACGCAGTGTGCCACAACAATTTGGGAAAACAATTCGAAAAGAAGAATAGACAACATAATAATAATGGACAACTAGGAAAAAAAATTATAAGTATGAGCGATGCTTTCGCTTTTCAAAAGGAGAAAAGAGAATAGTGGGCCAAAGTCTGAAGACTTCCATTATGTTGTAAATTTTACCTACTAATTATTATTAAAATGGCATCTAAAAGATATTTTCCAAGGTAGCCGAGTGAATACAATTTAAAACCCATTTGATATAAAAGCTTAATGGTAGAAAGGCTATTCTATTTTAAAATTACAATTTACCTGACAACAAAGCCTTTGCAAGGCCCTCAATTCGATACTCAATAAACGAAGAGTGGCATTGCCTGTGATGGACAGCACGAATCCTTCGTCAAGTGTCAAAGGAAATTAATTAAATTTAAAATGTCATGCCGGGGGTGAACGACTAGCTTTTAACTCTGGTCGTACGTTAGGTATTTTCCTTTTAATTTGAATTAAATGGATGGGTGCTTTAACAAAAAGTTGAGCTCTTACCAAGTCAAGACCCTCCTTACTAATTGCAAGTTACAGTGCAACATCAAAAGGCGTTCTTTCTTAACTCAGTTTTAATGATCTACGAACTTTAAAACTAAACAGTAAACTAAAAGGGTGTGCTAGTTTGGTTGGAAATTGTGTTAATTGTTTGTTTAGCTTACCAATATCTTTCCGCGCGCTAGAAAGTCAAAATTTATTGAAAGGATAGCAAGAAAAGTAGCTCGTCTGCAATCTTTAAAGCAGTATACTGCTTGTTATTGCAGTGGAACTATACTTGAAAAATCCTGCTTGTATAGCTTCTTCTCTCTCGCACTTACTTTAGCTTCGTAAGGGGTATCTGATAGTCGAAGCACGCAGCTAAAACGTATTTAACTTTTTTTTATTAATTATCTAGACATCCTATTAAAAACACAAAAGTAAAATTAAAAAATCAATAAATTGTTCATCTGTTAGAGACCCTAAAAGGGCGCATTAGTTTCAGGATAAGTTCAACTTATCCTGTTTTGTTATTCCCTGACTCGGCTAAAAAGTTTTCCGTTCTTTTTTAGTTGGCTGAGTTAACGCCCATCTCATGGGCACGCCCACACACTCTCGAACCTGGGCAAAACTTTGCTTTGATTTTAATTTAATTTGCGAAGGAAAAGTTTCCGTTTCCAGGCGATAATGAACGCCTTCATTTGTTCACCCTTTCTGAAGGTTGATTGCTTTTGCTTTTTGTGAGATGCTTGCAATTGGCGAAATGAAAGTCTCTGAGCTATCATTAACAAGATTGTTCAGTAGCAGCAGTTTGGCTTTAATTAATTATACATTACGGCATTTTTCACATTACAACGTTTTAATTTAGAAATTCTCGCAGCCTGGAACTGACGTGTGTATGTATGTGTGTTATATATTTCAATTTTTCCTATTTGCAAAACCTTTGACAACAGCAAACTTGTGGGGAAACGAGAAATGCCGTCCCAATGGGGCTAAAAAACACAACGACCTGCTTTCTGCCAACTACAGCTACCACTACAACTACAACAGCACCAAGGCAGCCACAACAACGACACACCCAACAGTGGGCACAACCCAATTTCCGCCCCCAGTCGCCCCATTCCCGCTAGAGAAACCATTCGGCTCATAGTGTCGACACTCCCTAGTTACCGGGCTTTAGTTGTTAGCATAAAAAAGGGCCAAGAACAGAGCGAAAAACGGCAAAGCGAAAAGAAGGCAAATGAGTAGGAGGCGGAAGTGCGCCGGGGCCGGAAATGGAGCAGCCGCCATGTTGGCAGGCATGTCATGTTGTCGTTGTCCTCGTTGTCACCAATGCGCGTTTCCTCCAGCCGTCCCGCTCTCATTGCGCGCCATCCCTTTCTCCTTGTGCATGCAAGTATGTAAACTGATTAAAAGGAATTTAATATTGTTAATCTGCTTCGCGTAGTGGAAACATTCTAGCGAATTATGAACAACGTGCAGTTATCCCCATTGTACATTGCCCGTTGCTCAGGATTATGATACTACACAATCGGGATTAGTTTTGCTAAAAAATAAATCGTTATTTTAAGCAGAGAATTGTTAGGAATCACTATGTTGCTAATAAGAGTAAATAATAGTCATAAACCTTAAACTATATACCATACATGCCATCTCTTCTTAGGGTAACTAATCCAATTAAATATTTAAGTATGACATCAATCTTAAACTCATCCAAATCCTTCCTTGCAGTTGTCGGTGGGCATCGAACATGGCATCCTGGAGTCGTACAACTCGGACTTTGAGCTGCAGTTCAGCCATCCCCTGAAGCATATCGTCGGCATGTGCCGCATCATCCACAAGCCGCAGGCGAAGAGCATTGGCAACGGCTTCCTGCAACTGAAGTCGAGCGGTGGCCAGGCGTCGTCCTCCTCGGCAGGCGCATCCTCGATGGCCGGCGGAGCCAGCAGCTCGCTGACCGGAAACGGACTGCGCCACACACTGACCGCATCCACGTCGTACGGCTCGCTCTCCTCCAGCGCGGCGTGTGCTTATCAGCTGCAGTTGCAGCAGTCGGCGGAGGCATCCGCGGAGCAGCCGCAGAACTTCATGGAGTTCCAGGGACCCATAACCGGACTGGTCTACTTGCTGAAGGATCCCAAGGACCCGCTGCTGCACATCTATCTGTTCGAGTGCGAGGCCGTCGAGGAGGTAAGTGAAGGCCCCCAATCCAGATCCCTAATTCCTGCTCCCGGCCAGAAGACGGATGGGAAAAGTTGTCGACAGTTTTAGTCGACATTGTGTCAGTTGTCTGTCCTCCGGCATTTGCTTTTCCCACAATCTCACAATCTCTGCCATTTTGAGGGGAAAGTGAACTGAACCGAGCATCACGAATGTGTGTGTGCGGACAGTTTGTGGCCTTTTGAAACGCTCTCGTATGGAAATGTTTAGAAAACTTGCCACACAATAGTTTCCACATAAAAACTGCTTGGATTATATGGCAGAGAACGTGCAGGAAATGCCCCAAAAGGATTTTGCGGCTTTAGCAGCCACCATAATAAATTTGGATGCCTAACGAGCGACTGCCTCGGGTTGCACAAATGTGGCATAATTCTAATTGCTCTCGCAGGTTAAGTTGGTTAAAATGCACGAAGGGGTTACCTACAACGTTGCTCAATTCCACTCTTTGTTTCTTAAATAATATTTCTATTCATTTCTATTCAATTTATATTTGTATTACCTTTCAAACTTTAGGTGTCTAGCAACCTTTTAAACTAAATGAAATATTTCGGCATTTACCAATAGAAGTTTTCCTTTTTAAACTATTTAACTAATTTGTTTTAGTTGGTCCTCAACCATTTGCTTCTACGTGTCTAATATAGTAAGAGGTTTCCTTTTCTCAGTACTCTCCATTCTGATTGCAATAACCATTTGTTACTGATACCCTGTAATCCTCCCTTATAGATCTGTCCCAAGTGCATTTACCCTTAATTTATGAGTGAGTTACTGCATAAAGCACCTTAAATTCACCCAAAGATAGCTCCATTCATAGGGCCTCCTTCTTCGAGTCCATTGGAAATAGACCTTATCGAGCATGAGTTTACCCTGATGTCTGAGCCCAGCACGCCATAAATTGACTTCCGTTTGCATTTCTAATTAAAGCAGTTAGGCCAAGAAGAGAGCTGGCCGAAAGGAGCATTACACTTAACTAGGACTGCTTCACATGACCTTCTGCCACATACACGCAAAAGGTTAATTCCGCACCAACGGGCCAAGAACAAATCCCCTTCTACGCTTTTCCAAGTGGAGCGGTCACGCCCCTTCGGTGCCAAACAATGGGGTGAAAATTTAAATGCGAGTTTTGGCCAAAAGTGCTGGTGCTGTAAGTCGAAAGCAAACTCAATTTGTTGCTTCTAAAGTTAAATGAATGTCAGAAATTTTTAAAGCTTTCGGTTGGTGTTCTTGCCTCTTTGCTTTAAATCTCCATGGAGCGTTTCCACTTAATTTCATCGTAATTGGTAGAGAATTTTTCGCGAGAGCTGTTGTTGGTTTATTGCATGTCAAAAGCATTTTAAGCCCTGCGTTTCGGCCGTGATGTTGACTTGGCTTGATTGTTGATAGCGAGTTTTTTGGTTGCTGGTGTGAGCGGTGGTGTTGCCCTGGAGTTTATTGAAGCCTCAGTTTCCAGCTGGCTTGATTCACAATATCTGGGTCAGTCGCCTTAAACGCCCAACAAATTTCGATGGCATGTTAAAGAACAATGCAGGTCGCCATAAACAAAGTATTAATGTGATTCTAAAATACCCGGCTAAGTTTTCAAATGCACGCTCTTTGAAAATCTAAAATTTAAATTTTCCTTTACTTAAGTGCGATATTCTAATTGTGGATATTATCAATACATATTAGACTTTCATTTGGTATTGAATTTAAACTAGTTTATTAAAATTCCAATAGCTTTATGTTTTCATTAATAAAAGTGCTGGCTTTTACGCTTACATTTATTACAATAGAGTTTATAAGACTTACACTTATGTAAGTGAATCTTCTTGATAGCTATCTAGTTCTGTTAATCAACTAACCCATACTTATGAGCAGTTTTTGCCCGACTTACCTTGTATTAATACACCAACTAAATTAAATCCCTATCTCCGTCTAAAATAAGCTACTGCAGTAGATGAAGTGAAGCGAACGCAGAAAGCCAGACTTCCACATAATTGGCCCACTGTGGTCAACCTGCTGGCAATCGTTTCGCCGATTGAGCCACTAATTGAAGCCATTAGGCGCAGAGATAAACGCGCTTTGCTCCGCAAACCCTTCTGCTTTCAAAGCAAAAAGGGAACCCATTACGCAAATGCTAAAAAAATACAGCTAATTGCGAGGCGCCAAGAGTTGGCAGTGGCATACTTTCGGGGGGCAGTGGCAAGTGTGGGGGAGATGTGGTCCTCGGCGGCACTTAAACCACATCATAAGCTCGTAAATATTTAAAGCCTTTGTCCGCTCCACCTGCGCAATGTCCTTGTGCATCATTAGCAGGTGGGTCCTTTGCTAAATGACGCATGGCGCTGGGCTGCCATTCGCCCGTTTAGGCACCGAGCTTATTGTCCTTGCTCCCACAGGACGGCAAATGGTCCTTCGAGCCGAATGTCAGTGGCGGTCTTGGTACTGGTCCTGGTCGTGACCATCAACATGGTCTTCTGCCTCGCCGTCTGCACAACTCGGCTGGATTAACAAGAAACTAATCGAGTGAGGAGCTGGCAAACATTCAAACATCGTCATGTTGATGCTCATGAAGAGCAAAGGATTGGGGTGTCCACATAATGCACTGAAAATGCCTTAAAAGTACACAAGTGCACATACCATTGTGCAATAAACTTTGGCACTAGATAACTTTTGAAAGCGATATTGAACGTTTAGAGTATCCGCCTGCCCCGAAAGCCGCTCTCTGCCGGCAGATAATTGGCTTTCACTTTTATTTCCTCGAATCGCATGCAAAATATTGCCTCCTTCCGTTTGCGAAGTGGAACTTGGCAAGCCCGCCCGGTGAACAAATTCAATTTGTCGCACATCGGGGAAGGAAGAAGAAGCCTTTTATGCCATGATTAGATTGGAGTCCGTCCCATTCCCATCCCCACCACTTGGTTTTTAGTTTGGGCCGCCACTCGGTTCTTGGTCCTTTGTGGCAGCGCCAAATTGATTTTACAGCCAGGTTTTAGTTTGCTGCAGATATAGGGAGGGTAATAACCCCCACTTTCAGTTTATTATTCTCATTTATCTATAGGTAAAGGACATATTTCGGTTTTATATAAGTATCTATTGATTTTTCTGAAACTATGAGCGTCATAGAATAATAACAGATATTACTAACTAAAATTGCAAAACAAGCAAATATTTTTCAAACCTATAAGTCTGATTTTAGTTATCAACTATTCATATTCATTCATTATTCATACTTTTTTAGGTTTTTATCTGGTTTAATATCTTGCGTTAATGTTTTTCGTTGAGCTCGATTAAAAATGACTTTGTTTGCTTAAAAACATTGCATATAAAATCAGAAATAAATTCTTGCAGCACTTACTCGTTGAGTTACAGCGTAAAAATGAAAAACAACAATGAATCTAAGATCAATGTGTATGCTTCCCTTTTGCATAAAGTTATCGAATATCAAAAGATACATTCCTTGTTAATACAGGCATAATGCCTTACTATATATATTCGCACTTTTGATATTGGGCATCGATTTTGGCTAATCGCTTTGTCATTTCCGCGGCATATGTTGTATTTACCATGGTCGCTTGTCCAATGCACGTCTGTAATTTATGATCTTGTTTGCCACATTAAGTATGCGCCCTGTGGTCCGCTTGACACACTCTCTCTATCTCTCTCGCTGGCTTTCTCTCTCTCTCTCTTTCGACTCTCGCGGCAGCACTCGCATATATTTTCTTCAATTTCGATTTCACATGCGCATGTCGCTATATCGCTATATAGCCGCATTGTCAGTCGCACTTCTCATATGGGAATTACTGGTCATCAGTTGACGAACGGCTATGGAATCGCGTGCGCACTCCGCTTGCGATTTTGCCCACAAAAAACGTATAGAACCGGCATATGGAAATCTATATCCACAGACCCACAAAACAATGCGCACCTAATTAAACGGGGAGCATCGATAATAACCGAATCAACAAGAAATTAGTGAAATGGGCAGCAAGTAAACTTGTTTACACTTGCGCACAAAAAAAAAACAGAAAGTGATTGGCAAATAAAAACAGAACGTTTCGAAAACAAAAATAAATCAGTTACTAAAACGCGCCAGCGAAATCGAAAGGCATATATACATATATATATCCCCACATGTGTAAATCATATAGAATTGTGCTTATTTCTGTCTGTTTTGGCCATTCTGTAGTTGGTTTTAGCCGCTTAATTGAAGAATCTTGGACAGGCATAGCCAGCCAATTGTGTTTCCTTTTTTTCGGTATCTAAGAAGTTGACTTACATAAGGTGATCTCAGCATTTTCCACTCAAAAAGAAACAATGTCCTAAATATCGCACAGTTGCAAAGTGCCAGTGCAAACAACTCGGAAATCAAGTCAAGCAAAGTCAATTAACGCGGCAATTAGATAGACGGATAAACAAATGACCGTATAGCGCTATTTAGACGACACACTACCTTACTATCGGTACAGGGTATACTATATGTTGTATCTGCAAGTGCAGCTCTGGGAATCTGTTGAGATACAATGATTTATCGCCAGCCAAGCGCAGCAGGCAGTACTTTGACCCCTTCTATATCGGAGAATATCGTATATGATATATCCCTCTAACAGCTGATCGATCGCAGATGCTCGTTCGCAATTCGAAAATACTTTCGTTGGTCGCGAGAATCGCTCCGTTCGCATTTGTCGCCGCGTTTCGATGGTCATTTCACACTAAACGAGCCTCGCGAGCGGTCGTAAAAGCTGTTCGCTGGCGATTTACGTGATCTTTCGGTCGTCGAATATATATATCCTATACTATCCGCACTAAATACCAAATAGATAGAGCAAACGCCTTTAAAACCTCTACAAATTAATAAGTGTTCAATGCAAATAAACGACCAGTGACATCGGTTATATCTCAAAGAAATTATTTCAATAATAGATGTGTTTGTGATCTTCTGGAATGTAGAACTTACTCAAGCAGAGCTATCTTGTGATAAAACGAAAGCAACCATGGAAAACGTGTGATAGTCGTACAAAACCTCAAAGTACAAGGCTCCAAATAGACATTTGTGATACAAGAAGCCGCAGCTGTGAAAAGAGAAAAGTTGCGAAAGTAAGTTTGTGATAAGCGAACCACACATAGAGTGCATCCGGCGGATAGGAAAGTATCTGAAGATGTTCACTGTGCCGTTCCACCGGGACACCATCCTGACCACCTCCGTCAGCGATGCATCGGTGCTCAACAAGAGTCGGGCCGTACGTAGAGATTGGGATCCAGTATTCCGTATATTCCGTATTTTCCGTATCGAACCACTAACCGCTAAATTGATTTCAATTTCAATTTTCCGCCTGCTACTGAGCTTGTGTAATTTGTTTCTATGTACTGTTTACTTTGCTGCCTGCCTTTTGTTTGTCGTCTTATGCAATGGTTTGTTATGCATGCACCGCTGCGATTGCTTTGTTCTTTTGTTCTCCAACTAATTGCAGCGTTTAGGCCAAGTTAGAAGTCGGCCCCTTGGTTTTTTCCATGCTAATTGATTTACCCTTGAAACGGTCTTCCCATCTCGTCAATAATGAATGAATTCGCTGTGCCATTTCTTTTCACCTCTCACGTTGGACTCTTATTGAAACTTAAACGGCCAGAGACAATTCCCATGTAAATGCCTCGGATATTCTATTCAGCGGATTACCATATAAAGTGCTTTTCCCAGCACCCCCGTAGTCTTCAATTTTGTGTCAAATTAAATTCCGTGCGGATGCCAAAAAAAAGGCTGAGTAGGGTGGTGCCCAGGAGCCCAGTTTGCGCCGTAGGCGCCAGGAAAAGTTTTTCGAAATTCGTCCTTTATGCGCCACTTGACCATGGCCATGGCGACTTTATTGGCCCTGGTGTCCAAGAGGACGCCGCCATTGGGACAAACACTTTGGGTGGCTTTAACTTTTCAGCCGAGTCGATTGTTCACTTTTGATGGGCATCAAAAGTTAAAAGTTGCACAAACCCGTTTTGAGAGCTGAAAAAAAACGCACTAGGGGTGAAAAGTTTCGAGCGGAAAATGCAAAAAATGGAATTATGTGTCAAGTGGGTGAACCGATCAAAAAAAAGTGGCTGCAGTTGCCTTACAATTTTGAAAATTTATATAATGCGTGTGTTGCCTAAATACAACAATATGAAATATCAATTAGTTAGATAGACATGTTAAATGATAACTGGTGATTAGGTATCTAGCTAACTACGCTACAAACTCTGGATAAAAGCTACCTTTAACGAAGGAAGGGGCATATAATTAAATGAAATTTCAATTTCAATTGAATTAGAGGCTTTTCGAAACCGGTCACAAATTGCCGGGCAATATAATATAATAATATCTGCGATGAACTTAGAGCTTCGAGTGGTTTAGCAAGGGAATTAAATCGCAATTCGAGCTGAATGCTAAAGTATGCCATAAAGTATTATTAACCTCGAGCATTTCGCCAGCTTTCGAAACTTAAAATGCAATTCATTTTGCGTAGTTTTCCCATACACATATCTACATACATATATAGTACGAATTAGCACAAGATACACATCGCTTTTGGGGCTGTTTGGTTAGTCGATGATAAACACATAACAATAAACACCGTTGTGTGCCCAAATGGGCCGGAACTAATGTCCACAAAGCGAACCGGATCGAACCAATTGGCAGGGAAATGGGAAACGCGTATGCATGTGTGTCTTGACCTTAAAGCGCTCTAAACGGAATGCAAACAAGTCAGTTTGATGTAACGAGCTGGCCATGGCGATTGTGGCTGAATTGATACGTCCTTCAGGAGGAACTGGGTTCAACAAACGCAGTCCATGTGGCGATTCACCAGGAGGAGCACTTGCAATTTCAAATTGCATAAAAAGTCATAAAACAGCTAACGTGTGGCGATAACAGCGAACTGACGGCAAAAACATGGGCAAAAACACATATACATGATGACATGTGCAAAAACGCTGACATGAAACATTAAATATGGTAGTTCAGACATGTGACAAAATCTGTAGGAACCATGGTATTCCATGGAATATTTGACAGTGGTATCCCATTTCTTTAGGGCTGACCCACATAAAGGTTGAATGACGAAGGTTTACATTTGCATGCTATCCAAATTCACTTATTACTTATAATTATTATTTAGAATTTAAGTAGATAGATAGTTACCCACAAAGACTTTCTATGAATGCCTTTTATTTATATAATATCAATTTGAATACTATTACTTATAACGCTTGTGTGTTAACCCCATTTTAAAGTTAATATTATTAAGACATGTGCAATGCAAAACAGTTGGGTCACAAAAAACAGCCATAAAATCGCTGGCGATTATAAACGCGTGCGTTTTGTGTGCGAATCGCGTGTAATTTGACTTTGTCGTCGCTGCTGCCTGGCGAGGCTATAGCTCTGAGTCTCGGCAAGATTAGGCCCCTCCGATTCGGCCTTATATCTATATGCACATTGCTAGTAAAAAGCAATGCAACAACAGCAGTAGTGCAACACGTAAAAATGAAGGAACAGACAGAAGAGTCATCAAGTGAAACGCGAAGTGAGGCGAACGTGACGTTGAATTGAATTCCTGCGAACAGTTTTCATTGTTTGTGTGTGCTGTTCGTTTTTTCTGTTTTGCTTAAACAATAATAATAAAAAAGGGAAACACCCATGCATATATTGTCAGATCGTTTTGAAAAACACGCGTGCCGCACAAATCAGAAGCTATATGTACAGCAGAGGTCATTATATTAGCCAATAAGTGGGAGTCTTTGCTTTATACCTTCAATGAAATGGTTATGTAGTTCAAAATAAATGAAAACTTATCACATTTGCAGTTCAAAACTTTGTCTTTTCATCCATGTCTATATATCTTTAAGAATCATTCAATCCAAAACTCCTTACGATGGTTAGTTCATGTTAATACTCCAAGCAGTATATAATTTGCTAGCTAATTTAGTTCTATTATTGTGACCGCCGCTGTAGCGCAACACATATATTCAAAATGTGGCTATTGGTCAACTTGTTCTGCAGATGTCGTCACGATCACTCGCCCAACGACTGATCACGCGGAAGAAGAAGAGGGGGTCCCAAAATTAGAATGAAAATTTAAATCAATTTAGGAAGATAACTTTTTCATTTGTTCTTGTCGTGTGTCCGACTTTGTGCCCCAAAATTGCCGATAAGTGACAATTAGTTGTGGTCCACACTAATGTATCTGCGAGATACATACATGTGCGTGTGTGTGAGTGCGCGAACGCATCTGACGGACAGCTGCATCCGACGGGAGTGGGTTGACATTGGACTTTTAGCTTGCTGGCACCCGCCGAGATCACTTCTGGCACCCGTTCAATGCAAAATTGGGACGACGTGCGGAATGCCCGATCTCTCTCGTCCAAGGAGCGCCCTAGAGCCTCCTCTCCGGCCAGCGGGCAGTGCATCATCATCACGCCGGGAGCAGCTGATGCATCCGATGATGCCGCAGCTTGCGGGCAGACATTGCGTCGGCATGAGCACTGAACATGTTCACCGTGAGTCACCGCCAAGTATCCCAGTTTTATCTCGGTTTGCGGGTGACTTATTGCCCCATGAGCCTGACCCTCATCCGTATGTACTTCGCATTTCCACCGTGTTCCCTTTGTGGGCGTGCCAGGATATACACCTCACCCATGGATAATCATGCTATCACGAATGATTGATGCCTTAGTTGAGTGTGATCGTCTCTATTTTTAAAATATTCTTAAGAATTCTATTTTAGTGAGTTAATTAATAATGAAATGGGCTCTGCAGCTATTTTCAAGTGAAAAGATAACTTTATAACTTGAGCTTTGCAGATATTTTGCAAATTGCAGATCTCAAGCATTCATAAACATTTGTTCGGTCTTCTTTGTTTTGTTTGGAGCTGCACAACATAAGCGCACTAGAGACATCGTCTTGATCCACCCGAAACGACTTAAATTTTCATGAATCTCGTATAAACTTCATACTTCCCCCTATATTTTCCAAAAAGCTGTCAAAAGAATGTAGCCAAACCGCAGTGAAGCTGCATTATCCCAGTCACGATGCGGTCATAGCCGAAATTATGAGGGGATGTCCGGCAAACTTTGCTCCTTGCCAAACATCAAAAGCATCTCCCAGGACCCTTAAGTGCGAGGACCACAAAAAACGGTCATAAACTCAAGGGTAGTAAAACTCCATGGGGGGAAGAATGAATGGGGGACAGAAGGGACACTTCGGGACATCGAGCCATCCATCAAATTGAACTAACTTTTGCTCCTGTTGCGAATGCACGTTCTTAACTCTCTCCTCAAATCCCAGACCAATAAAAGCTGAGTGTCTAACCGGTGTTTCCGTATGCGAATCTTTTGCAGATGGCCGAGCTGATGCACCAGATCCGTGACCCCGCCCACACGCTGGGAGGTTCCGTGGGCAGCATTCCGCAGACGCTGATCGGCGGTGGTGGAGGCAGCCACGGAAACTCCAATGGAGCGCTGAACGGAATCCACGCCACGCCCGCCACGAATCTGAAGATGAGCGAGGCAATGCGCAATGCTCAGCACGACACCAGCCCCAATCCAGTCAGCTCTAAGATGAAGGCCTCCAAGTCGTACACCCATGGCCTGAGTAGCTCCTCGGGCACGGTGAACATTCCCACGTCCACGTCGGCCCAGAGCAATCTCTCCCTGCTAGCGGACATCTCGCCGAACCACACGCACTTCTTCGAGGTGATGTACGTGGGCAAGATCCGGGTGTCCCAGAAGCGGGTGCCCAACACCTTCATTGACGACGCCCTGCCCAAGTTCAAGGCGTACGATGCCCAGCGCCTGAGACTTCTCCAGAACCGCAAGATGTCTCTCAGCAGTGAGGGTGGTGTGGGCATCGAAGCGAAGCCCAGCAGCTCCCTCAAGAGTCACGATTTGAAGGAGGAGGACGAGGAGGAGCAGGAGCAGCACAAGGAGCAGGACGATTCACAGCATTCACAGGCCAAGCCCTTGGTGCAACTACAGCTGACGGGCGCCGAGGAAGGAGCTGCCCCGCGACCCCTGGAGGACAACAAGGAGAACAAGTCCCCGGAGAAACGGCCGCTGCTGCGAGGTCAGAGTCAAATCGAACTGGGCCACAAGGAGCAGTAAGTATCCCGTCATTCGACTACATTTTCCCCTGACATTTCGACCAACAACTTCTCCGTCTTGCCGAAAACCCCAAAGCTCCGACGGCTCCCAGCCATCAGCAGCCAATAGCCAACTGGAGGCGCCCAATGTCATTGTAAACAAGCAGCCCACGCCGCCCAGGGATCAGGGTGTGGGCACTGGGACCGCTTCCGCTTCTGCGGGTCCCAGTCAACTGCATCCCAATTATGCGATGGATAAGTAAGTGGCAGCTAGGCCAGCAATCCCGTCGCATGTTCGTTTTCGTTTTCGTTTCTTGGTTTTTGTTCCCAAAACTTTTCCTTTAAGATGTCTGCAAAGCTAAATTAATTGGCTATCAAGACTCTCAGGGAAGTGAATGCCAAAATAGTTTTGCCTGCGAGCCCTCGATAGTGTATCCTTTTTCGTTTGTTTCGCTTGCCCAGTAGCACCCATCGCTTCCCTTCTTTTATAGTTGCATGTCACCGCCTGAAGCACTTAGAACTTGAATCACCGAAATATGTTCCAAACCATCAACTAACTCATCTATTTTTTTAGCATACCCAAGCAGAGAGATCGCTCCGCCTCGCAGGGCTGCATTCCGCCGTATGTGGAGCAGAACCGGACGATGGTGTTCCTGGTGGGCCGTTGCGATCTCCGACTCATCTCGCCCGATCGCAAGCAGGTTCTGCTCTACAAGGACTTCAAGGACGTGGCCAGCTGCGTGCACGGCCAGAAGTCGCTGGATCACTTCGGCATCATCTGCCGGGAGCTGAACAACGATGGCTACATTGGCTACGTGTTCAAGTGCCAGTCGGAGCATGTGTGCGATGACATAGTGGCCGCCATTGCCCAGGCCTTTGACACCTGCGCGGAGCAGAAAAAGAAGCAGGATACCCAAATCTTCAGCTGCGAGCACTGTCCGATGCTCTGGTACCACAAACTATGCACTGACGTCGAAGGCCTTTCCGAGAAGAAGACCCAGGCCCTGATCCTGCGCCGAATCGAGACTTTGAGCGACGACGAGCAGGAGATTGTGTGGGCCAAGTTCTGCGGCTCTGAGAAGACCAACTCTCCGGTGGCCGAGCAAAATCAGTTTCTCATGATGCTGCTCAGGGCGCACTGCGAGTCCAGACAGCAGAGACATGTCCACGACACCGCCGAGAATCGGTCGGAGTTCCTTAACCAATATCTCGGTGGCAGCACCATATTCATGAAGGCCAAGCGCTCGCTTACCAACTCGTTTGATAATCTCCTCAAGCGGAAGCCCTCCAAGGATGACATTGCTGTGCCGTCGCACAACTTGAGGGACATCAGGGAGGGATCCGCCGAACCGCTGGGCACCCAGTCACCTCCCGAGGGCTTCCGATCGCGATCGAACACGGTGGGAGCAAGTCCCAGCAGCAAGCCCACAGCTGAGCAACTGAAGAGTCCCATGATGGATATGTAAGTAAAGAATTTTATGTTCTGTTGAAGTACACTAACATCTTTCACTTGAAAGATTCATCAAGGTGGGCAACAGTCCCAAAGAGGCGGAAACCCATCAGGGCTCCTGGCGTCAGGCCATACTGAATAGTGTAGTGACACCATCCAAGGGTCTGGATAGTGAGGTGCCCACCGAGTTTCTGTCGCCAATGCGAAAGCGTATGTTATCCCTATATCCTCCACTTTTGTTCATGACTAATAATGCATTGATTTGATAGCGGTCAAGCGTGGAAAGCGGAATGCGGATGAGCTGAGGGAACTGTGGCGCACTGCCATTCGGCAGACTATAATGCTGAACCGCATGGAGACGGAGAACGCCATGTTGCAGGCGCGGCAGAATGAAAACGAGCTAAAGCGCATTAAACTGGACTACGAGGAGATTGTGCCCTGCGACAAGCAGCTAATCGAGCGATGGGAACAGATCATCGAGCGCAACTCCACACAGATAGGCAACAAGAAGGATCCCAAGGTCCTGGGCCACGCCATTCGCACCGGAGTACCGCGATCGAAGCGCGGCGATGTCTGGACCTTCCTGGCCGAGCAGCATTCCATGAACACGGCACCGGTGGACACAAAGCGATTCCCCAACTTCAATACACCGTATCACACGCTGCTGAAACACCTCACTGAGCATCAGCATGCTATTTTCATCGATCTTGGCAGGACGTTTCCCAATCACCAGTTCTACAAGGATCCGCTTGGTCTCGGCCAGTTGTCGCTGTTTAACCTGCTGAAGGCGTATTCCATTCTAGATCCGGAATTAGGGTACTGCCAGGGTCTGGGCTTCATCTGCGGCGTCTTACTTCTGCATGTGAGTTTTCTCAATCGAAATCCATAAAGAAAACTAACCAATTATTGTTTGTTCCAGTGTGATGAAGCCAATGCATTTCAACTGCTGAAGCACTTGATGTTCCGTCGTAATATGCGCACAAAATACCTGCCTGACATGAAAAAGTTTCAACTGCAGCTGTATCAGCTCTCCCGATTGGTCAAGGATCACCTGCCAGATCTGTACGTGTGGCTCGATCAGAACGATGTCTCGCCCACTTTGTATGCGGCTCCATGGATCCTCACCGTCTTTAGCTCACAGTTTCCGCTGGGTTTCGTGGCCCGCGTCTTTGATCTGCTCTTCCTGGAATCCTCCGATGTAATCTTTAAGTTTGCCATTGCCCTGCTCTCCGTGCACAAGCAGCAACTACTGGCCAAGGATAACTTCGAAGAGATTATGGACTATCTGAAGACCGTCGTCCCGAAGATGGAGCACACCTGCATGGAGCAGATTATGAAGCTGGTCTTTAGCATGGACATAGGAAAGCAGCTTGCCGAATACAATGTGGAGTACAATGTGCTGCAGGAGGAGATTACCACCACCAACCATCACCTAGAAATGCTGAACAGGGAGAAGACGCAGAATCAGCATCTGGAGCAGCAGTTACAGGTATTGTTTTAAAACTTACATTAAGTTAGCAAAAGAACACTAATTGTTTTATTTGTATTCTCTGTAGTTTGCTCAATCTTCGATTGCTCAGCTGGAGACGACTCGATCCTCACAGCAAGCTCAGATAACCACGCTGCAATCGCAAGTTCAGTCTCTGGAGCTAACCATCCAAACGCTCGGTCGCTACGTTGGCCAACTGGTGGAACACAATCCCGACCTGGAGCTGCCAAACGAGGTGCGGCGCATGCTCCAGCAGCTGGACGACTTGGACCGCCAGCGTCGCAAGCCCATATTCACCGAACGCAAGATCGGCAAATCCGTTTCCGTCAACAGTCACTTGGGGTTTCCACTCAAGGTGCTCGAAGAGCTGACCGAAAGAGACGAACTTGGTTCGCCACAAAAGCAGAAGAAGGAGAAGACACCTTTTTTTGAACAGTTGCGTCAGCAGCAGCAACAGCATCGCCTCAACGGCGGCGTCCAGTCATCTAATGTCGGTGAGTCGGTGTCCCCGACTCCACCTTCGCGACCCAATCGCCTGCTGGACAATGCCAGCGCTCGGACCGTAATGCAAGTAAAACTGGATGAGCTGAAGCTGCCCGAGCACGTGGATAAGTTCGTAGCAAATATCAAAAGTCCCTTGGAGGTGGATTCCGGCGTAGGCACGCCTCTCAGCCCACCCAGCACGGCGAGTAACAGCAGCGGAGGAAGCATATTTAGCCGCATGGGCTATCGGACAACGCCCCCAGCCCTTTCCCCGCTGGCCCAGCGGCAAAGTTACGGCGTGGCAAATACCACAGCACCATCTCCGCAGCACATGGAGGAGGTGGCGCCCGCAACGACAATGGCTGTAATGCCGCGGGATGATGTCGAGGAGCCACAGCCCATGCATCCGCTCAGCATGGTCGGGGGCGATGTGAATGTGCGCTTCAAGGGCACCACGCAGCTCAAATCCATACGTCCGGTGCACCACATGCGTGCGATTCCGCTGGGTGGAGTACAGCATCCTTCCAGCACGGAGCCCGCGGTGCGAGTGGCTCCCGTGCCCGTGGAGCTGGCCCCGCCAGCGGCCACTGCGACCACCGGCCGCAGCTAACGGTTCTGATTCATCGGGAAACTGCTGCGCGGATTTTACCGCGATTAAGGCCCGCCGGCAGAACGGGCAGCTTTCAAACCCAACGCTACTCATAACCTCTTCTGTTGCGGCTTAGATACGATTAACCCAACCTATAAGATACAAACTTAAACTTCGTTTTAAAATTGTGTGTATGTGTTGATGTGCGCACAAAATGTTGCCATAGATATTGCTCCGCAAGTTATGCAATCGTTATAAACTGATGCCCCAAAAAATTAGACGAGTATAGAAATGCTTATAGGAATAAATTGGATACTGCTTTTTCAAGGTTTTATAAATTTGGCTACCGCATCAAAATCGAAGCTTATAACCTTAGGCAACACCCCCAAACAGGAAAATCAAAAGGCATTAATGAGTCTGTAGTTTGTTTAAGTTTTCTCCTACTTTTGACATAACATTTAACGAATTTACTTAGAAGTTTACTTGTTGATTTTCGTGTTTCTTTAGTTCTAGACCATTAGTTCTTAATGTTATTTTTAGTTTACCTATATTTGTACATTTCACGCAGGGTTTCACTTTGCAATGTAAACTAAAAGCAAATACCTAATGTATAAAGCGATGATGCTTGTACATTGTTCTTGACTAGGATACAACTTTCTGAAATCTCTTTCGTTATGCTTATGATTATGGTACTTGGATTGTATTGATTGTTTACATATATATATATATATGCGATTATCAACTATAAAAAATACAAAAATACAAGCAAAGGAAATAATAATTGATTTTGTGTAAAGTACTTAAATAATTGCTTAGCTGGACGGTTTTTATCAGGCGTCCTGAGTTTGTGTAGCTGATTTGTGTTAGCATATGAGTAAAACCAACAATTACATGAAAACAGAATAAAGTCATAAATTATTTAATCAAATATTTAAGTGTATTATGTCTGGTTGGGTATATATGTAAAATACTTCAGTAACCCCCAATAATTCAAACATTTTGTCTTTAATTAATAGGCATCATATAATTTATTCAGGTAGAGTTGACTTATTTATTATAGAAGAATGCTGCTTTTACTAAAGTTTATAATTATTTATTATAATATTGTTCTCTTAAATTATAAAGCAAAAACAATTAGCCATTATTTATTAGTATATCACACACAATGTAATGCTTAGACGCTATGTTATTGACAATCCAAGTCTCCCAAGTCCTGCATATCCTGCATATCCTGCTCTCGCTCTATCAATTATATGAGGCTACGCTAATGAAAACATCACAGTTTAGTCAAACTAAAGTTCAGAAAGTTCTTCTTTTTTATTTAAATTGGCTGAAAATTTTAAAAATTAATGTGGCACTGAGAGAATCTAAGCTAAAGGGGAAAATTTTGCCAAAAGCCAATTCAGCTACACTTTGAATGGGGACTTCTAGGTTCTCAAAGTGTGGCTGAGTTGGTTTTTGTGGAGGGAAGGATGCCTTGTCCTGGACCTGCCTGAACCCACAAAAAACCCACCTAAGCCTGCTTAAAGCGCGTATGTACAATGTCCAATGTCCGTCGGTCGAACTAACTAGCTAGCAAAATACCCTAAGGACACGCATCCTTCCTACTCCTTAAACTCCGGCTTAAAACTAAACTCCGCCTTCGGTTGCTGGACTCCGGCTCCATTTGCCGCCGCTGCCGCCGCCGCTGCTGCTGATGCGGCGCTAAGTGCTGCCAGGTTGCCAAGCATGGAGGGATTCTGGGTCATTCCCGGATAGAGGTTCTGGTAGAAGAGGGGATTCTGCAGCTGGAAGAGGGCCATCAGGTGGGTGAGCTGGAAGTTAGGGGCTGTGGGATCCACTCCAGGAGCGGCGGCAGCGGGCAGGAGACCTGGAAAGAGCCCACTTGTCAGCGGATGCACAGCGGCTGCTGGCTGGGACTGGGGCAGGAGGTTGGCGGGATTGGAGGACTCATCTTCTACCTTTGGGCGCTTGGCTTCCGACTGCTGAGCATCGGCTGGCAGTTGCTGTGGTGGATTGAGAAAATATGCCTATTTAATATCGCGGAAAATGACCTAAAATATAGAGAAAAACTTACGATTTTCTTGGGTGGCCTGCCGCGTTTCCGTGCCAGGAAGTGCTCGGCGGACAAAGAGGAGAGTGGAGTGGAGGTGTTGCTGCCGACGCATACAGAGCTGCTGCCCTGGGACTGACTAAGGCTAGTGGGTTGCTGCTGCTGGGGCGTGGCATCCAGGGAGGATTCCTCCACGTCCTGCTTGATCTTAAACTGCTGGTACGCCTGCTCTCCGTCCTGACGATCGTGCTTTCTCTTGTGGCTGATCATCTGGCTGCTGGAGTGCAGGATGTAGTCGCAGCCCTCGCGGACGCAGTGGATGTGGTTGCAGACGGTGGAGAACTTGCAGGCGTCGAAGGGACACACCTCGGTCTTCAGGATCTTCTTGAAGCCGTCCATCTTCAGCTGGTGGTCCTTCAGATGATAAGTTTTGTGTTTGTCTAAGCAAGGAGAAAGTTATGATATATTAACTAAGTTCAGCTATTGAGCTTTCCAAGTAGACTTACCCATATCGGCCTTGTTCTTGAAGGTGTGTGTGCATCCCTCGCGACAACAGTGGTAGTGGGAGATCTTCTTGCCGAAAAAGGGGCAATCCTCGATGCGGCAGGTCTCGTGCGCCCGGAAGCGCCGGAAGCCCTCGTTCACGATCTCGGAGTCCTTGCGGTGGAAGTTGGCGTGCATCTGGACGTCACTGGTGCTCACATACACCTTGGGGCAGTGCTCGTAGACGCAGTGGTAGTGGGTCTGCTTCCAGTTGTAGGCGCAGCCCTCTCCGTAGGCTGGTGCACAGTCGTCCGAGGAGGAGAAGCGTGCGAAGCCCAGCTTGAGGCTCTCCTTGCGCTTCTTGTGCCACTTCAGGTGCCGGATGATGTCGTCCTTCTTGCTCAGGATCTTGCCCTGGCAGGGCTCCTCGTGGCAGTGGAAGTGCTCACGCAGGTTCTCCTGCCGGCACAGGCTGTTCTCGCACTCCAGGTAGGAGGACACCTTGCGCAGGTTCTTCAGTACCTCCTCGTTCTGGAGCAGAGCGTCCAGGCCGCTGGCCGCCGAGAGGCTAACCAGGCTCTTGCTCTGCTCACTTGACGGCGGCGTCAGCAGGGAGATGGTTTGGGTAGGTTGCAGGGGTGTGTTGGGGGTCAGATCGCTGTCGACGGGTGTGATGTGGTACGATGAGTCCGCTGGCTGCTTAACGGGCGTATACTGCAGTGGGAAGAAGAGGGTGGAAGAACTTTAGAGTCAATACCAACACACGGATGCATCTGTGAGTCCCCCAGCTCAGACTGCCTGGTGCCCAGCTGGGCAGCGATCGAGCCACCAGGGGAACCCACGCGTTGCCGACACAGCTGTTTCTTTTCCCCGGAATCGCGAGCTTTCTGGCTACTCTCACACTTAAATCTCGAAAATCACGAATCGTTTTTCTCAAATTACAGCAACAGAGCGTGGGATATAGCCAAAACATAAAAAACAATGCAAAATAGGGAACAAATGTACTGCTTTCTGAATTGGAAATTGGAAAATGGTCAATTATGCAACTGGAAGAAATTTGTGAAGTATTACAAACCAAGTTGTTGGGATGATAAGAGTTTTTTAGAATTTAAAGGTACTAATCTTTTAACTATCTTTTAAATTGATGCTGATAAAATAATATAAAATAAGCTATAGAGATCCCCGGATCACTTACCATGCTGGGTGAGTCTAGGCTGTCGGTGGTTGACTCCAGCGGATGGACGCCCGACAGCAGCAGCTTCTCGGAGCTGGCGTTGGTCTGGCCCGAGGAGCTGCAGCTGGTGAGGCTGGACAGCGGCTTGTCATCGTCCTCATCGTCGTCGGCGGACTCCTGCTCAAACTTGACCTGGACCGCCGAAAGGTTGCCGGCAGTTGCTCCGGCGGAGGATGCTGGTGTGGCTGCCTTCTCTCTCTCGATGGGCGTGGAGGTCACTGTGGAGGATTGAAGAAAGTTATTTGTGGCCATAGGTTCGGAGCCGGCAAACTGGCCCAGCAGCAACGGATGCTGCAGTGGATCCTGCTTGCCCAGCGAACTGGGGGTGTGGGTGGGTGTTAGTAGGAGGTTGGAGGTGGTCAGCAAATGTTGCTGCTGCTGCTGCTGCAACATGAGCTGCGTCAGCGGCGGCAGGCTTTGGAGCAGCATCTGGTTGACCAGGTTGCTGGGGTGGGTGTTGGGAGTGGGAGGTGTTGCCGCTGTAGCGCCGGGGTATTGTTGTGTTTGAAAAGCAATCAAATTACTATTGGGACTACAACTACGGCTACTACTACAGTTGGTGTTTTGCGAGCTAATGCGCTTGTGCGTTCTTGTCTTGCGGAGATCTGGCTGTGGCTGCTGCAGTTGCTCCTGCTGCTGCTGCTGTTGCTGCTGCACGCATGTGCTGCTGCTGATATCCTCGTTCTGTGTGTAAGTGTATCCAGCCAGCTGCTGCTGCTGCTGCTGTGGAAGCTGCAACTGCATTTGCTGCTGCTGCTTCATCAAGTTCATCATGTAGAGTTGCATAATAAACTCCATTTGGTTGGACATTTTTGTGGGGCACACTTTCGCGGATATATTCAGCACAGCACTGGGGTTTCTTTTAAAAATTCTTTAAGATTTCTTCAATATATTCAGCACAGATCACAGCACGGATTTCGGATTTCGGATTTAGCATCGACTTTCTTGCACGGCGTCTCGTCTCAGCGATCCTCAAAGTTCGGCTGCGAGGCTCAAACTGCTTCAACTCTTCCGCGGCCTCCGGCTAATATAGCAAAAATTGCGCAAATCCAGGCCCAAGTGCAACCCTCTCGCTGCCGATTCTCTTAAAAAACCGATCTCGCCGCTCTCGCTCTCTTAAAAAACGAATAAAATGCGAAGTCCGTTGGTGGTGGTTCGACCTTCATCCCCTAGTTTTTTAACCGACCCTTCGCCGGAAAATGCTCGTGGAAAACCCAGCTTGTTTTCGGCTGGTTTCCGTTTTTTAGCTCGCTTTTCTCGACCAATAAAACGCCAGCGTTCATGTAAATTTATCTAGAAAAGAGAGGTTTTTCGGTAAAAAAATGCGAAAGAGGAGCGCGTTTTTGTGAAGGAATCCCGCATGGCCAACGTGCGACAGAAAGGGACAGCAAATGAAAGAAGAGCACAGATCAGCAGAGGAATTTTATCCAAGTTCGCAGGCAATTTTGTCGCAGATATATAGGAAAATAAGGGAGTTACTTGCAAAAAGTTGGTAAATTACTTATCTGGGCACAAGAAAATGCATAGTTACTATTATTACCACTATAATTATTAAACATTTTCGTTTTTATTCCTATATATTTTCTATTCTATCATGAAATACACATTCTAAAATTTTTAGTTCCAAGGATTTTTCAATATTGCGCCGTTTACAATACTTTTTTTATATGCGATTTCAAAAAGATTTTCAAAAATACTTTCTCACACTAAATATTTGCATCTGCAATCTTTTTCGCCTATTTCCATAAATATAATAAAATCTTAGAACGTACAAAGTATAGAATCGCATCCTTGTTCCTTTTTCCATCACATCTCTATGCAAATTGTGTGCACAAAAATTTCGGCAAAACTGGGAATCGAAATGATTTTTAAGAAATTGGCGCGTTGCAAAAAGGATATCAAACTGGAGCAGCTGCCTGTCCTTTTCGAAATAATCGAATGAAATCCATTCAAATGCAAAAAATAAAAACCCAAATTTCCAAATTAAAATTACAATCGAGCAAAAAATCTGCATTACAATCGTGCAAAAAAACACAATTAAAAATGCCAAATATTTCCTAAGACCCATTGCAAAAAAATTAGCATATAAAAAAAACGTTTGCAGAATTTCCGAACCTGAGCAAACCCCTGAAAAACATTTTCGATTCGAAGCTGGCGACATCTACGTGTAACATCCGCTGCGCAGGACCACCGAATCCTTTGCGGATCGTAATTTGCATAAATTATTGCTGTAAAACATTTGCATAATTTTGGCACATCGGCCCGAGGCGGAGCGGGCGATCGGGTAGGAAGTTCGACATCCGGATCACCAGCTCCTCCAGCCAGTGTTATGCAAATGGACCTGCACCACCTCGGGGAGGAGGGTTTGCTCCGCATTATGGATTCGGGTGCGCTGATCGACTGCGCACGCGCGCAATCTGGAAACTTATGCAAATCAGCAAGGGAATCCCCGAATATCGACGAATCGATTGCCGGAGGACGAGGGGCGGAGTACGATTGATTTTGAATTTGCATTTTACTCGGCAGTGGGCAAGGTGAGAGAGTAGAGCAGAGTACAGGCTGCAGGATCAGGCCAGGATATGGTTTGTCACTTGGTTGGCGAATTGGGATTGAAGTGGGATTGGGACTTACCAATTGTTGCCATAATTGAGTGACATGGATAACGCAGCCAGAGCAGAGAGCCGAGTAAAGCGAGTTCGGAGCTATTGATTACAGAAAAGGTTCCATGCCACATTGTAAAATGGCAACGGAGTACGGAAATCTGCATGAAAATGCGAACAAAAGCCCGTACATTTAGGTTCATTCACAGTCCTACTTCGCGTTTATGCTTTTGCATTTGGATCTGGAATTTACATATGACAATTTCATATTCAGTTACAAATGTTCCGGAATAGAAAACTTTTGTTAGTCGCCTTTGTTAAGTGTTGTTGCTGGCCGGCTCAGTTGATTGGAGTTATCGCAGGACGAGTTCGGAGGATCCTGATTCCATGAAGCGGCAAATATTGTAACTTGGCATTAGCATTACACTGGCAAATCAATTAGCCAACTGAAGGGCATGTCACAGACTGAACAGTCGTTATGGGGATTTAATTGCTATTGAGGTCCGTCTACAGGAGAAGCTACTGTACAGAGGAACAAGTTATCAACGTGAGAAAATCCCCGAGAACAATTTGAGCGGAGAAGGTATCTCCCATCTATCTCTCTAATTACGCCAATTGCCTGTGGCACTTCGATGTCTTTGTCCTTTTTCCCAATTTTCACGATTTATGCTAAAAAGTAAACATTAGGCCTTTGAATATTCAATCCGAAGGACTCCTCAGTGGGCATGCACACCCTATTTACCTATTATCCTTCAGGGATAAAGAATATTTTCCGTATTTTCTTCCTTTTTCAGAGACTTTGTTTTGGGATGCGTTTAGCCACAGATTTATTGCCAAGCCATCGTAGTAACTCAACTTCTACCCCCGAAGGCAATGAAATCCTATTCCACAGATCGATGATATTTCAATATATTCATTGCCAATTCTCGCTCTTTGTTGTGCAATACTGCTGACCTCTGACCCCCGAAAAGGACTCCCTGGCTGCTGTCCCTTTTGCATAAATCTCGGCTATCAATGACCACACTTAATGCTAATAGGATCTTCATTTGCGAGCGTTTTGTCGACACTTCTTGAGGAATTCATCCTCGGCCACTTAGGGATGGCTGCAGTGGATGGACAAAGGCGATCGAAGTCACCGAAGACAATGCAAATGTGATAGGAGTTAGGGCAGGGCAGTTGTGCATCTCGGACTGACCAACCCCACGATGGACACGCGACCGAGTAATCTCAGCCGTTTAGAGCTGGTCAAGAACGGGTTTCTGGACCACGGACCCAAGGGGTTAACGATTAAATGGTTGTCAAGCGGTCATTCCAGGGGTCAGTTTGGCACGCTTCCGCTTTGGTAACTGACCTATTAATTTAAGGGAACTCTATAAAAAATGTATTTTTATTTTCATAAAATATATGTATTGCTTAGTAATGAATAATGATACAAACTTCGATCTAAACCCATAACTAGAACATCTTTTATGTCTTTTGAACTTTAAAATCAATTTTAAAAAGAGTTTTTTTTAAGAAACATAAAGGATCTTCGAAAAACGCTGTACTCAAGATTTCGTATCAAAACGTGGAATCTGATGTCCTTAAGTTTTTTTCATCATTTCCCAACTAAGACCTTGATCTATTGTCCCTGCTCGCTTCCCATGAAAAGTTTCTCTTGAATTCCTTGAGAAATGTCCGTTAATTGGGGAACATGGGTTCAACAAAATGGCTGACCTCGGTCCGCAGAGCTTCCCGAACGGGACAGGACCTCCGCAGGACTCGCTGAGAACAAGGCAGGAAGATAATTTGAATGCATGACCGCAAGGGAACCCTTTGAACCCGGTCGCCATTGTCCCGCCTGTCCGTCCGTTCGCCACCCCAAGGATACCGAATACTCGCAGCATCGCGAACGGGAACAGGATCAGAATGAGGACGAGATACCCAATATCCAGCAGCAGCAGCAGCATCGCTTCACTGCTTCCAGGCTGACCAGATCCGGCTGTAGGCTGCCATATGGCTCGTATATCCTGCAAGGGTTTCATCCTTTTAACCTTTTTTTTTTGCTGCGCTGTCGAATTTTCTTCGCGGCCTTTCCGGAAACTAATGCCAATGTCCAAACCGGTTTCCTTGTGATTTTCACTTTTGATTCGTGGTCGCGAGTCCGGTCCGGTTTTCGGGCGAGGCGGTCCTTCCAGCGAGCGACCCTTCAACCCTTTTGTGTTTTCCCGGACCGCTTCCGAAAGGATGCGCAAAAGCGAATAAAATTGCAGCTTTCGGCTTCATTGTGTTAGGTCCTGACCCGAAGGACAAGAATTAGATGTGAAATCTTTTCTCAAGTTTTTTTTGTAAGATCCTTGAAAGGATTCCCAAATAACCGTTATAAATTAGCGGTGCTAGGGGAATAGACCGAAAATGGAGGGCATGTCCACTGACCGTCGCAATTAGTTCTCGATTACTGGTCACGCGCTGAAAAGGATGTGATGACCAGTCAAGATGACCACCGAAGACCCTACCGAGAAACCTGTTTGACCACTCAATAAGGAACCCATTATCCTTTAAGGACACGCGCTGCCCATTGGTCACTGTCCATCCAGAGATAATCTTTGACTTTCCACTCGTGTTGACTTTCCACTCGTGAAATCCACACACGTGTCCACTTGGATTGTGAATGGCCAGAGATATACATTCATCTCGACTCAGGTATCTGCCAGTTTATTAGCATGAAACCATCCCATCAGCGTGCATTTTCCAAGGGTCAGCAATCTTTCACAGGCATAGAGTAACTCAAATATGCATTCGAAATCCAAAGGTAAGATGTCTCATCTTCGGGGGTAGAAGTTAAGATGCTGAAATATCTTAGGCAATAAATCTGTGGCTAAACGCATCCCAAAACAAAGTCTCTGAAAAAGGAAGAAAATACGGAAAATATTCTTTATCCCTGAAGGATAATAGGTAAATAGGGTGTGCATGCCCACTGAGGAGTCCTTCGGATTGAATATTCAAAGGCCTAATGTTTACTTTTTAGCATAAATCGTGAAAATTGGGAAAAAGGACAAAGACATCGAAGTGCCACAGGCAATTGGCGTAATTAGAGAGATAGATGGGAGATACCTTCTCCGCTCAAATTGTTCTCGGGGATTTTCTCACGTTGATAACTTGTTCCTCTGTACAGTAGCTTCTCCTGTGGACGGACTTCAATAGCAATTAAATCCCCATAACGACTGTTCAGTCTGTGACATGCCCTTCAGTTGGCTAATTGATTTGCCAGTGTAATGCTAATGCCAAGTTACAATATTTGCCGCTTCATGGAATCAGGATCCTCCGAACTCGTCCTGCGATACTCCAATCAACTGAGCCGGCCAGCAACAACACTTAACAAAGGCGACTAACAAAAGTTTTCTATTCCGGAACATTTGTAACTGAATATGAAATTGTCATATGTAAATTCCAGATCCAAATGCAAAAGCATAAACGCGAAGTTGGACTGTGAATGAACCTAAATGTAAGGGCTTTTGTTCGCATTTTCATGCAGATTTCCGTACTCCGTTGCCATTTTACAATGTGGCATGGAACCTTTTCTGTAATCAATAGCTCCCAACTCGCTCTACTTCGCTCTCCGCTCTGGCTGCGTTATCCATGTCACTCAATTATGGCAACAATTGGTAAATCCACTTCAATCCCGATTCGCTAACCAAGTGACAAACCATGTCCTGGCCTGATCCTGCCGCCTCTCTTCTCAGTATACATTGCCCATTCCGAGCTGAAATGCAAATGCAAATTCAAAATCAATCGATTTGTTCGATGTCGGCGGACCTTCCTCCTCGATTGATTTGCATAAGTTTCCAGATTGCGCGCGTGCGCAGACCCGAATCTGTAAAGTAGACCCTCCTCTTGGTGGAAAGTGCAGGTCCATTAGCATAACCCTGTGTTCTGGGTGCTGGATGGGAGTTTCCTGCCTCAGTGGAAAAGTCGCCTGTGCCAAAATTATGCAAATATTTGTTAAATGCGTTTTAGGCATCAGGTCGCTCCACATGGCTCAAATTTGCATAATTTATTAATGGTATTAACCCTCGGAGGGTTGCAGGCAAATAGTCGTTATTTTTTCTTGCCGGCAGCTGATTTTGCGATTGATTTAATGAACTTTTGCACATTTTCGCAGGCGAAAGGTAATCGAAAACTCCGGCTCAAGATTTTCACGCTTTTTATTGGGAAATAAAGGAGAAACTTAGGCGATAATTTATCAAAAATATTGGTCCTTTCAGCAGCTGTCCGAGTTGATTGATGATTGTTATGAGATTCCTTAAGTTGTCTCCAAGATTGCTGGAAAATCATTAGCGATGACTCAAGTTACAGATCGCAGAGAATTCTCACGCGTTTTTTTCGGGTTTTTGAGGATAAAAAGTTTCCTTTTTCGGAGGGTTAATCCCGAAAACTAATGACAATATTAAAATTAATGAAACCGGGCGACGTTATAAGATACTTTGCGTGACATCCTGCAAATATTTACCCTTTTTTACCATTTTTGGAGAAATACGGCCTAAATGTGCGAAACTTAGGTAGAGATTTTGCAATTTCTCTAATTGCAGGGAAAAGGGTTCGTTTTTCAAGGACTTTCTTCAAAGTTTCGTTTTCCGCATTTTTTGCAACCCCCGAAGAAGGTCCTTTCACTGCGAAACCAAGCCACGGGGTCAGCTGCCAAAGTTCCCTGAACTCTAGAGCGCGAAAAGCAGAGAAATGGAGAGTCGGGAAAAGGAAAACCAAGACCAACCAAACCAAAAGGAGAAATATGGAATTATAATCTTATTACATCGTCACAACAAACAGAACAGCAGCGGCGCCCCCCTCGGATTGTTATCCTTTGGGCATCCTTCGATCGTCTCAGCTGCCTCCAGGGAATCCCTTCATCTTCACGACCATGGATGCCTGGAAACTACGCACCGGCCGGAGATACGCCGGCATTTGTCCTGGATTCGCTTCCTTGCAGCACAGTCCCACAATCCTTTCATACGCACAGCACAAGGCACACACACAATGCGACGTGTCCTTACAAAAAGGATTACGCAGCATGCTTAGACAAATGCTGTGGAGGGAACATCTTGTTATGTGCTCCGTGTTCAACATCATCCTCATCGTAATCATCATCATCGTCAGCGCCATCGGATTGAGGGTGGATGCTCGATTGCTTTCCTCGTATCCTTTTCTCACTATTTCTTTTTTTTTTTGCATTTTCCGTCCCATTTCTGGTCGTGTTTTGTGGAAAACACTCCGACGCAGTTGTGCGTTTTGTTCGATCTTCGGTTTTGGCAGTTGCGCAATGAGGCGAACAACGCCAACACAGTTCCAGGGAACAGGATAAGGAGCAGGATCAGGATCGGAATTGGTATAGGGATATCATGATCAAAGCACGTTTGCAGCTTGATTGGGTTTCCATTGTCAACAACTGGGCGGTCCTTGAGCAGCAGTAAAGTCGCAGCAGTGCGGATAGGAAAAAGGATTGAAATACCAATTAAACGCGGCTGCAGATTTTATTTTCATCAAAAATAGTTTGAACTACATATGGTACAGAGGTAGTGTACTCCACTTCAGACTGACCTATATACCAAACAATAACTTGGTGTACCCTCCCATTTGGTTCGCAAAAACGAATCAAGATCTATACAAATCCATATTTGTTAATTATATACAAAAGCTGCAAAGAAAATACTTCCATATAACATTAGTGGAAGGATAATTAGACGGAAAACATGAAATTAACCCCCTTTTAAGAAGCAACCCTGCAGACATTTTGAAGAACTTTAGTTTAGTTTTGTTTTAACACAACGAATTAAAACTTTATCTTATGAAAGCTTATTGAGCAGATTTTACAGCCATTATTTGCTTAGCTCATCTCCATAATATGCCGACTAGCTGTCTGACCTCCACATGTCAACACAACTCATTAAGTTGCAATCAGTGTTGCACCCTTCGGCTTGTCCGACTTCCGGATATCAACTCTGCGCTAATGATTTGCAAATTTTATGCAAATTGTGTGTCAAATGAGGGCGTCGAAGGGGCACGAACCGAGAATGTAACGTTATATGACAATTAAATCGCTCACTCCCTTCGGAAACTTTGGACATGTACCCCACCCAAGATTATACTAAGAAAGTGTTCTAAGGAATACGGGAAAATTGTTAAACTTAAGTACTATTTAAGATCGAGGAAGCCTAAGCAAATACCGCTGTCCCAGTTTTGATTAATATTTGTTTGGACAGTCAAGAGGAAGAATTGCTCACCCAGGGGAAAACCCACCCCGATCCCATTATTCTGGCTTTGCCAATTTTTCGCAAAGGAAAATTAAAGGAAAATAGGCAGCAGGCAGGAGGAGAGGAAAAGGTAGAATCGCAGGATTGCAGTCCAGCCAGGCATGAAGACACTTTTGCCACAGCTTAGCTCGATCGGGCAGGGTCAGGGTCCATTAGGTTAAATGATATTGATGATGATCGCAGGACCGATGCGCCGATCAGCTGGCGCTATTTCCTATTTGGCATCTGGGGGGTTGGTTTTGCCCAAGATGTGCGGATCTGCTTTTTTATTGCCCCCGGCCTGGGAAATTTCTCACATTTTCACACAAAAACTATTGAGCTGTTTGCGCTGACCGTGGTCCAAGTTGTGATAATAAAGCAATTAATAGGATTATATATGCAGGGATCTGTTGACAGTTGGGTGGCCAGGGGTCAAGTTGCGCTGGTCATTTGGCTAGGGGATAAGGGATGGGTCTAGTCAAATTGTCAGCTATTCTAGGCAACATTTCATCGAAAATGACCCTGCAATGCGATCCTTTAATTCCCCGCGCTGATCGATGGATTTATATTCTTAATCTGAATCCATCGATCATCGAGGAAAGGGGTTGCCCGGCAAGCAAGACGAAAGTTTCGAATTTCCAGCCAAGAAAATGCACCCAAAAAGGATACTTTCTACGGCAATCCTTTGGGCGGAAATCGAATGACAAATGCCAGCCTAATGACGTCAGCTGCTGCAGATTTATGTGAAAGTTACATACGACGCGGATATCCTTGCGAAAAGGGTTGCGCCTTTCCCTAAATGCAAAACATGAAAAAACGAAAGAGTGTTTTACGGTTTTCCGCCTGTCTGAGCAAAAGGACTCTCGCACTCGAGACTCTGGCGAAAAAGGGAAACCTGCATCCTGGCATCTTGCATCTGAGTCCTTCCTTCGGGCTGCTCGCAAATTCGTTGCACAATCCTTTATTGTTGCCATTTCCGTGACATTCGATACTGCAAATTGCATAAACACGGAGCATGGGAAATTAATGAATTGATTGAGAACGAAAAGGGTTGAGGCATCCGCGAAAATATAATTTTGCATTCATGGATGCCCAGGATTTGAGCCTTGGGAAAATCGCAGCTCATCTCTGCGCCAGTTGATTGTTGCATACAAGGCGTCTGGCCTGTTTTTATATATATTTTCTTTTCTTATATTTTAAAAATTTCCCCTGAATAAGTTCGTTGGGGTAGTGAGTTTAAGATATACTCTTGTTCTTTTACAGAAGAAGAAAGCCTTTCCCAACTTATAAGAGATATGCAGTCTGTTCAAACGATCTAGAGTTTAAGGGCTTGAATTGAACGTTTTTATTTATTTTATATACATTTATTAATTAAATATAATTAGGCAAATATTCATGCCATTTCGATAAGATTCAATTTTAAACAATATATAACATAGATTGCCATAGATACTTCACACGGTCCTTATAAAGCTTGTTCCGTTATAAGAAATCTGATAGATAGATAGATACTATCCAATGTAACGTCTTGCTGCTCATCGTTTCCTTACATTCAAAGGATAGTTTAGAGTATTACCCTGATTAACTAAAGGTTTTACATTTTATCTAATACATATTTCATTTTTAATAAACTTTCTTAAGTACATTTGCTTATTAAGCAGCAGCATAGCCTCATTACCCAACCATATGTATATTTGCACATTTCCAATCGACTTTGCCCATCTTGTGTTTGTGGTCCGCAAACATGGCTCTTATAAATATTTAATGGGATTCAATTGAGTTGCCCAAACATGAGACATCTTCTCCGGCCGGAGGAGTCGCCGAATGAAGACGGGACCATCGGCACTTGAGGAGAATTAACATTTGGCACGGTTAATGCCAAACAACAAAACATCAAAATGAAATCAAGGGCTTGTCCTGGGCAATCCATGTAACCCGTTGGCTTCGGTGGTGCATCCGGTGGATTTGCATAACATTGGCACAAGTCAAAAATGTGCTGGGATTCGCCACCTCCTCGCCGCGTCTGCGAAGCACCACCTTAATTGAAAATGCCAAAATTATGCAAATCACACGGAAAACTCAGATATGCATCATTTGGGTTACATTTGACATTTGCCATGGGTGCGGCGGAAAATTCGCAAGCTGGCGAAATGAATTTACGAAAATTTATGCAATGCCATTGCTGTTTATTACTTGCGTTCACTGAATATAATTATTATGCATATAGTTTTTATTTCATCTTTTTAAGCGAAGCAGATTGCAATCAGTGTGAGAAACGAAAAGTTGAGGATCGGAAAATGGGAAACAAATCACATAGTAGGCATGGGAATGCCGGTTATATATAGTTATATTACTTAAATTGAGATATAGTTCGTAATGAATAATTTAAATTATAATTTTTGAGGTGTCAAAATAAAGCGATACTTTAAAGATCAATATTATTAAATTTGCAGTTTGGGAGGTATTTTCAAGTCGATTCTAACTTTTACATCAAAATATTTTTACTACTTTTCAGGAGTTATTTAAATTGCTATAAATCCGCATACATCAATAGTTTATAGAAATTTCCATTGATTCCCTTGACTTTGCTATCTAACTTTTTTATGAAGATCACCTTTTGTTCGACGAAGCTGCTGATGATACCTTTGAATACAAAGGACCTTTTCGTGATTGATCGTCAAAAGTTGAAGTAAAAGTATAATAACGATGCGTGATGTCCTTGAAAATGCCAAACTTTTGCCGTGAGTTTCAGGAGGATTTCATTACTTTTTTGCAATGCCATTTAAGAGAACCGAAAACCATCTCTTTGCTCTCTCAAACTTCGAAAATTCTCGGCCCTCCCCCTTTTTCCGCTCTCCCGTTTTTTTAAAAATTCTGCGGGAAGGTCAGCGAATTTCAGTATTTAGCAAACATGAAAACGCTCGGCGTTTTTCTGTTTTATGTCCTCAACAATTGAACACGCTGTCAGGCGACGCACACAGCATCCGTTATCCTTTATCCTGCAGCCAGTATGTGTATGCCCAAGCTACCCCTTTCCACGATTTCCGTGACAATGACAGCCTTTTGCCAAAATGTAGCATTTATAACATTTTCAAATCACACACAATTTCCAACAAAATAACGCGAATAAAGGGTTGCTGTGCGTCCAGCAGGAGATGGTGGCCTACTGCTGTGCGTCCATGTACCATACCTTCCAATACCATATGTATGTACTGGTTATGTACAAGATCTGCGATACGAAATCAACTTGCTGACCGACCCAAGGCGACTTCCTAATCACACGCACGTGCTATCCAAAAAGGACGAACTCGGACTGACAGCACTGACCAAAACAAAGGGGAATCCCGAATCCTGTCCAGCGTCGGTCAAGCGGTCGCTTCGCCCATTGAGGGGTTAACTTTTGTTGGACACGCGTCACCAGAATTTCTACAAAAACACACAATAAAAATGCATCAAAGTGGTCTGTGGTCAAGGGCGGGACCAGAGGCGATTTGGACAAACGGGTTTTTCCCCGAAAACGACCGGAAAATTGTGTGAAAATGCGGAAAAGCAACAGCTTAGGCTATAATTAAGCGGTTATGCAAGGGAAAATTTAAAGTCGCATAATGTGGGGATTATAAAGCGGTTTTCAGCGACAATTGGTATTGTTTTGTTGTTACAATTACTCATTACTTAGAGCGTTAGAATGAAAATAGAATGAAATGTACATATAAACAAGAGGAAATGACAAAGTCGAGTTCCACGACTATCAGATACCCGTTACTCAGCTAATTTCATAATTTGTATGGTACATTGATAGATATTGAGAAATAAAATGAGAAAAAATTAAAAAGTTGTTCAAAAGTGTGGGCGTGGCAGTTTTGTGCGGTTTGCTTAAAAGTTTAAAGTGGGCGTGGCGTCTATGTCTCTGGTTTCTGCATGTCTAATCTCAACTCTCTAGTTTTATTAGTTCCTGAGATCAAGGTGGTTATACGGACGGACAGACAGACGGACAGGACCAGAACGACTCGCATATTAATCCTGATCAGGAATATATATATTTTATACGGTCGAAAACGCATCCTGTTATATACTTCTCAACGAATTTAGTTTAGCCTCTGCAAGTCAATACAATATAAGTAGTTAATACTTGTTAATATTCTTAGAATATTCAAGAAATCAATTCTTCATTCTCATTCATAACATCATAATGCAATAAATTTATTTTTAAATTTTGGTAATTCTTTTTAAACAAAATATTATTTTACTTAGTAAGACTTTTATGAAGAAATTCTAAGGAATACAAAGCAACAATTTCTTTTAATGAGTCGATTGAAGTGCATTTTCTGCGGTAATAAAAAGTGCAGTTTTGGATTTCACGTTTCGCTTTTCTGCCATTAAAAGTTTCCCTTTCCAACTGAATCGATCGACGCCCCTTTAACCCCACTGAAACCCTATACAGCCATCGATCATGATCGCGCTTCCTTCCGTCCGCAAAAAATTCCCACAGTGCGAAAATCGGCGAAGGATTGCGATTGAGATTAGGCACAGGAGGAATTTACGAGCGATCGAATAACCGAGGCACCACAGCCAGGTATCAAAGGGTGCAGGATCCAGCCAGAGGTCCTTGGGCCGGGTTCAAATGTGTCGCGTCTTATGATGTCACTGCTGGCGAAGCTGCAGCAGCCACCCCAGTGCGCAGATAGTCATCGGCCTCCTTCGGCCGCGTCCTCAGCCTCATCCTCATTCTCATCTTTATCCTGACCTCGATCCTCGCCGGGTTCACAGTAAATTACTCGCAGAGGTGAAATGCAAACAAAGACGGATCGTCTGGCCCTGCCAAAGGTGCTTGCCGGGGTCGGTCTCCAACCCTTGCTCGCCGCTTTTCTTTCCTTTTTCTCGGATTCTTCCCCTTTCCGTGCGCTCCTTTTTGTGACGAATCTAATGATTTTTTCCTCAAAACTGAAGCGATTTTTCATTGACCCAACGGCGGGGTGAGTTCAGAGATCGCCTTGATTTGGCCTGGGCCTCTGTTATGCCAGCTTGAACTGGCAAATGCAATAACCCGTGAAGACTTCGATCCTAGAGGAGGTATCCGCTCCGACTAGGGCCTGGTTTTTGGGGTCATTGCCGCATTAAGTCGAATTTATGGCAATCGAATGCCAATAGTCATGCAGATTAATGGGAAAGGGTGCTCAGAGGTGACCCATCCAAGACTTCGTTCTTTGTTCGATTTTGGATGGGTCAGGCCGAAAGGGTGCACCTTTTGCCCTTTTTGGGATCAAATAGTTTGCAAAAATGATCTTATAAAAAAGCAAAGACCCTATTTTGAAATATAAGACGACGGAATAAAGTAACGTTCAGTTGCGAACTTTTCTTAAAATAAACGCCTAGGAAAAATGGAAATTCAGTTATTTAGCTGACAGCCCAGAATTTCTTTGTAGTTTCATTTATTCCACTTATTATTTTTAAATCCAGATTTATCCTAAACTGTCTTTTGGTATAAAACAACGAATTAATAATAACTGTTGTTAAACCAAGTCACAAAATTCTATGATTAAAAGCAATACAACTTTGTTATTATATTAAATAAATTTTCCTATTGGCCCTATGATAACTATATGATATACTCGTTCGATTTCGAGCAATTAATTGACTGGTGTAAACTGATTAAAAGCCCACTATGATCAAAAACAAAAAAGCATGGATTTCTTTTCCATTAATCTTAATTAATAACATTATTATCCAAAAAATTGAATGTACATATATTATGTAAGGGTGTTTTATACATTTATAAATTGGTCGAAAATATCGCAATAAAAAAATATAAATATTTTAATATTTACATAATGACAAAAGAAATTATGACTGAAATAGTATCTTATATTTGCCAAACTAATAAATAAATATAGAAATTGTTTCGGATACTCTCAAATTAAATTATACCATTTACATATTATGTATTTTTGTTTGTATTTTTGAACATTTTTTCAATATGAACAGTTGACCAAGTTCCATGCTTCAACGAGCATTTCCGTTTGGTGCATCAAAGATCAAAATCCTGCAAAAAACGATTTTTATCTAAACAAGTAAATCTCTGCCGCAAAATTAGACACTTTACCCATCAAAGTTTCAATCACCAAAGAGGGAAAATAGACCGAATTTGAACAGACTTTCCACTCATCCACTGAACATGCAAATGACCGTTTTGCGAGGGGAACAATGGCTTGGATCTTCCGAAATAATTTGATGCTACATATGTATGCACAATATGCATGGATATGGATGGGCTGGAGAAGGGCTGGTGGTGGGCAGCAGGAGGAGGAGGTAGGTGAGCGGCAATTGGGAGTAGACCAGCACGCTGACCCGAAATTATAAAGTTACAATAGCGGCGGCAGGGCAACCCTTTGCTACCCCCGAACGAATCGAATCGAATTACAGGGCTCTGCCGGACCGAGGACCCTGCGGACGTGGTCGTGGACCGACCCTGGACGCAGAGTGCGCCGGGCTTGTTAGCCGCGCAGCCCTCATGTGGGTATTCAAATTATTAGAGCTCGCAGCCAGCCCGAGGATTTGACCAAACAAATCCCTTCTAATTTCACCCAGCGAGCTGCGCATGTGCAGCAGATTAAATGTTGGACGCTGTGCAGCTTTCGATGCACAAAGTCGGGCAAACTGGTTTTGGATTTCATATGCCCTTGCCCATTTCCGATGGGATGCTGGGCTGTCCATCCATCATCAAAGGACCTGGACGCTGAGGGGAAAAACAACAAGTCATTTGAAGTTTTAATAGGCGCTGCATCCTTTTGTTGGGAAAAGTGGCTAAAACTGGTTCCTCAACCAGACCAACCCAACCCTTTCGCCGGGCGGAAATTTTATTTTAATTTTATTTCCTTCGATTCGAGCAAGTTTTCCCTGGGAAATGTCTTGTGCGATGCCAGCCTGTTTTGGGAGAAATTTAACAATTTATTTGGATGGAACTTATCTCTTGCCGCTTAATGGGCCCTTTGGTTTTGGGTTTTCTTGAGAGACTTTGGGAAAATAAGAAGGGATTTTGAAATTCATAATTGCCGAGGCCATGCAGGCAGGGAGCATACGTTATTAAAGGACCTTCTGAATAGTAAAATACGAGTATGAGTAAGGATCTATAAATAGTTCTAGCGATGAGCAGTTGCCACGAGCCGGCCCTTCCCGTTCAACCCTTGGCCGCACTTCAACTGACCACTGGTCCTCACCTAGCCGAAACTATCATCGCATTGTTCGTACTTCTCCCCCCAGTCCATTCCTTTTACCAAGAAGGGTCATCGTGCGGCACGCACGGATGGATGGTCAGGAATCTGTATGATGCGTGGTTGCAGCCGACACTTTTAGCGGATGCGGCGAACAAAACGAGGATTTCAATTTGCAAAAACATATATTATGCTTTCATTAAGCGGGCTTTGTTATGTAAATTGAGCAAAAGCATTTACCTCCAACCGAAATGGCCATGGCTGTGCGGAAATCGGAATAAAATCAATGGCGAAAAACAATTTTTTGCTTAACACCGTTGGGAGATGCATACATACATATATGCGCATAGAAGGAATTACATATTTAAAATTTCCTCGACTATCAGATACCCGTTACTCAGCTGGAAGTGTGATCGAAATTTGGGCTGCGTCTGTGTCTCTGAAATCTGCATGCTTAATCTCTACCTTTTATAGTTCTGAGATCTCGACGTTTATACGGACGGACGGTCAAACGGACATGGCCGATTCGATTTTTTATATTCCCAACTACTACTACTGCTACTACTACTACTACTACTGCCAACTTACTTAAGCTACTTACTTATATATTTATAGACAGTTAACTTGTACTGGGGCTACGATAAGATTAATAACATTAAGGGGAATTTGATTTATAAATGTTAATGAATCTAGTATAAGTCAAAACCCTGTGTGGCAGGTATTGAGGGTAGTGACGTTTGAGTCTTCTTTTCCGGGGATCTGTAATTCGAAGAGCCGCGTTGGGGTGTAGATCCAGTCTCTCATGGGATTTTTTGGCCACCTCCTTGATTTTGTCTCTTATTTTAGTGACCTTGAGATCACGTTCGATATCAACATTCCTCATATACCAAGGAGCACCAGTGATTTTCACGTCCAGTGATTACTCGTATAAACCTTTACACTTGGAAAGCATAAAATAGGTCAGGAGCTAGTCTGCACTTATATGTAGATCCTTAATTTATTTTCAAAGGACAACATGATTCTTGGTGCCATCAGCCATTTCTATATTTGTAGCATACTTACAGGCTTTGCATCTATCTACATGTGTAAATTCTTCATATAAACTTACATATGTATCTTACATCCTCGTTGAATATAATAATACTTTCTTCGGTATGGAAGTGCGGTCAGAGCCTTGAGTTACAATATATTAATTACGCCAATGTTAACAAATTTGAATAAACAATAAAATATGGGTAAATAATGCATATAAAATAAATTTTCGTCAAGTGTTATTATTGCTAGTGTTATCAGTGGTATTTATTTCGGTATATTTATTATCTGTGCGGTAAATGGTAATTTAACACGGTCACTCTAAGTTACAAATTACCGCGAGATGTGCTAAACAATTTAATTTTTTATGTTTTTAAGCATATACTAGGGCATAAACTCATTGATATATATGTAGTGAGTATTTAATGAGGCATCAATAGTTCTCTATGTCATTTCAACATGCCCATGAATTCCTATACTTTAGATTTCACAATGGATTTGGAGAACAACAACAATACGCCATTGACCGGCAAAGAAACCGAAAAATGTGCGGAAAAGCGAAAATGTGTAATAACATTAGATGAAAAGCAAGGGGAATCCAAAAGACTGAAAAAGGAGGAATCAAATGTGGAGGCCACAAGCCGTCCACCTGCTCAGAGTCCCAAAAAACGGCTCCATCTAAACGGAAAGCCCACGCAAAATAAGGATCTTAACTTCAGGTACGGCAATTATAAGCACTACTACGGCAAGCGCATCCTGAACAAGGATTTTCACGACATACGTCTGGACGTGCTCGGCACGCAGTCGGATTTGTTTCGGAACAAGCAGCTGCTTGACATCGGCTGCAACTCTGGCCACCTGTCCATCCAGATTGCCAGGAAATTCGAGGTGAAGAGCCTCGTAGGCCTGGACATAGATCGTAGCCTGATAAATGATGCCCAAAGAACCGTCAGTCACCTGAAACGTCAGGAAACCCCGGGGCAGGGGATACCCCACATACATTTTGTGCACGGGAACTATGTCCTGGATGACGACGTCCTGCTCGATATTGAGAGGCCGCAGTTCGACGTCATACTCTGCCTGTCTGTCACTAAGTGGATCCACCTTAATTTCTGTGATTCCGGCCTGAAGCAGGCCTTCAGACGCATGTACCTGCAGCTGCGTCCGGGCGGCAAGCTGATCCTGGAACCTCAGTCCTTTGACGGTTACAAGAGGCGCAAGAAGCTATCGGTGAGCCTTATTAGACAGGTAATCGATAGAGAATATATATATATATATGTATGCACTTTTTTTCTTCAGGAACAAATCAGAGATAACTACAATGCAATTAAATTCCGACCTGAGCATTTCACCGAGTATCTGCTTGGCGCGGAAGTGGGCTTTGCCGAAATGAAACTTATGGGCATACCGGAGCACTGCAAGGAGGGATTCAAGCGACCGATCCAAATTTTTACAAAGTCGTAGGAAATAAAAAGAAAATCAAGAAATGAAATTTATCCGAAAATGCACGGAAAACACAAATATTTATTTACATCGATTACATTTATGTAAATGTAATCAATACTACTTCGATCGCTTCGCTTTACTAGGAGAACTAGGTATCTTTTCCAGAACGTTGGGAATCTTTTTCAGTAAATCGTCGTGTGTTAGCTGAAAATCACTGTCTGCCCAAAGAAGTTTCAGTTCATCCATCACCAAACCAATCCTCACTCCGTTCAGACCATGCTGAGCCAAAGCATTTCCCCTGATCGGGAAGTCCGGCTTGACCCACGACTTCAGCTGGTTGTAGAGTTCCAGTTTGCCAGAGTATTTCAGCAACTGTTCTACGAAATCCCTTTGAATGTACTTTTGTAAGCACAACTTCTGAAAGTCCCGCAGGGTCGTGTAATGTAAGCCAACCTAGAAAGGGAAACTGGAGTTTAAAGACGTAATTTTTAATTAAGCGAATCGGGCTTCTTACCTTCTCCCGCTCCTGAGTGATGAACCTAGCCAGGTCCCGTTCGTAGGCGGATAGCTTCAGGCGTTTGTGCATTTCCATAGCGTCTTCCACGGAGTGCAGCATCCCCGCCAAGTACAAAATCGGGTGATGGGGCTTATCGAATTGATCTAGGGCTTTGCAAAGACGGTCGAACTCATCCAGATTTGGCTCTTTAGGCAGCCCAATGTACTCGAATAGGTTACAACAGTGCATCTCCAGAAACAATGCAGGTCCGAAATTGCCCGCCACTATCTTTTGGAGCTCAGACCAGATCCGCTCGCCACTTATTCTCGCAAGACCTTTCGCGTTTTCCTTTATGGCTGCCAGGGTGGCCTTATCGTGGTTGTTTTCCTCGCTCGCGATGCGTCCGTAGAATCGGAAATAGCGCAGGATACGCAGAAAGTCCTCCTTAATGCGAATATCTGCTTCGCCCACGAAGACAACGCGACGCTCTTGGAGATCATCGTAGCCATAGAAGTAATCGTACACTGTGCCATCAAAGCCTAAGAACATGGAGTTGATTGTTAAATCGCGCCGGTTGGCATCCAGTTGCCAGTCGGTCGTGTACATCACCTCCGCATGGCGTCCGTCGGTACGGATGTCGATGCGTAATGTGGTTACCTCGAAGTTCTCCTTGTCATTGATTCGAGGCGTGATGGTGCCGTGCTTTTCGCCGTTCGCGTTGATCATTCGCACCTCCTCCTTCTCAAACATCTGCTTCATCTGATCCGGAGTGGCGGTGGTGGCCAAGTCGATGTCCTTCGGTGGAATGCCCATCAGAATGTCGCGCACAGCTCCGCCGGCGATCCGCAGCTCGTAGTCGTACTTCTTGAAGAGCGCCAGTAGGTCATTTAGCTCAGGGGTAAATATGCTTTGGAACTCAGGAGTTGCCACCTTCCGGAATGCCGGGTTTGTGCGCATCCTGGGTGGTTTTCCCAGCTGGGCAATCAATTCTGGAGAGGCGCCTCGCGAGCAAACCATATTGGCCATCGACTTTAGCCAGCGATTCTGCTGACGGCCGTTGAATGAAAGGAAGGCACGTGTGGTCAACTTTACGAGGAGGCTTGGACCATTCATGTAGAGATTCGAGCACGCTCGGCAATTTGTCTCCAAGTTCTAAGCAATGTCGAAAAAAATAAGTTCTAATGTTTAGACATGAATGTTTTGTGGTCATATGTGATGTACACCCTGTAGTGCTTTAGTCGTAGGGCTTACTCGTTCTTAGTGAGAGAAAAGTAAGTTTTAATAATAATTCCAATAAAGATATTGGCAGAAGCATACCATTTTCATTAAGAAATAAATATACTCCAATTGAGTGTGGTATCAATATTAATTATATATATATTTAATATTCAACTTGAAAAATTAAAAATACAAATAAAATAATTAAACTATTACTGCTAAGGCAGTAAGCAGTTGTAATAAGTAGACGATGTACACGGTACTCTTAAGTCGAGATCCCCTATTTCTGTGAAAATCCGTTTTTAACGGAATAATGTGTAATGTAGAATTTGGGCACACTTACGGAACCTGTTACTTTGTTTACCTACTTGCTTGAAATATTTGAATTCAATGCCACCGCGGTTGCCGTTCGGCCAAGTCAGAAACTTACTGCTGCAGGGACACGTAATTCGAAGGATGAGCTCCCAACCCAAGGTGTACGTAACCAGGCCGGATGTGGATGACAGCGGTCTGGAGCTACTGCGCAAGAGGTTTGTTTTTGTTATTGCAACCGGCTAGTTAGTTATTAGCATTTGCACTAATTTTCATATTCACGACTTTGCTCAGCTGCCAAGTGACCACCTGGCATGAGACCAATCCGGTGCCCCGCTCCGAGCTGATCCGCGAGGTGGCCGGAAAAGATGCCCTTTACTGTGCCCTAACGGACAAGGTTGACAAGGAAGTGCTGGATTCTGCCGGTCCTCAGTTGAAGTGCGTGGCCACTATTTCGGTGGGATACGATCACATCGACGTGGAGGAGTGCAGGAAACGTGGCATTCGAGTGGGCTTCACACCGGACGTCCTAACGGATGCAACGGCAGAATTAACGCTTGCTCTGCTTCTGGCCACCAACCGCCGACTATTCGAGGCCAACAAGCAGGTTTACAACGGCGGCTGGAAGTCGTGGGCCCCCATGTGGATGTGCGGCCAGGGACTGAAGGGCTCCCGGGTCGGCCTGCTGGGCTTCGGCCGCATAGGCCAAGAGATAGCGGCACGCATTGTGCCATTTAAGCCGACGGAGATAACATACACAACACGATCACTGCGCACCAAGGAGGCGGCTGCTGTGAATGCCCGGCACGTGGACTTTGACGAGATGCTTCGCGAGTCGGACTTTATCGTAGTCTGTTGCGCCCTAACCCCGGAGACTAAGGAAATCTTCAATGCCGCGGCCTTTCAGAAGATGAAGCCCAACTGCATTCTTATCAACACGGCGCGTGGTGGCGTTGTAGACCAGAAGGCGCTGTACGAGGCACTGAAAACCAAACGAATTCTGGCAGCTGGTCTGGATGTAACGACGCCGGAGCCATTGCCCCTTGACGATCCCCTTCTAAAGCTGGATAATGTGGTTATTCTCCCCCACATTGGCAGCGCTGACATCGAAACGCGCAAGGAAATGTCCCGGATCACAGCCAGAAATATTCTTGCTGCCTTAGCTGGCGATAAAATGGAAGCCGAAGTAAAGCTATAAGCCTTGTAATCTCAGCGTATAGTCAATTCTTTCCACTTCTTTTTAAAAAACATCTGTTTGTAATTATGAACAATATTCTAATTAATATTTCGTATTTTCAAAGGTGTTTTAACGGTACTGAAATTATTAAAACACTTCAACAGAAACACTTGTAATACGCCGATGACAGTGCCCGCAATGAACTGATACGTATATGTCGGTATATATATTAAGATATATTAAGACTCAACTAAATGCCGATAGCTTTTACCTAAAGGTCGTGGCCACCCAGTAGGATGGAATATGAGCATCGAATTATTTGTGTTATTTGCGAGGGGTATTCTCCCAATCTATTGGTTATTAACAAACATAATTACAAATTATAATTACAAACATAATTATATTGCTTTATAATGGCTGTGTGTGCGGTCAAGACCTAGGACAGTGATGGTCGAATTATAAACTTTATCTTATTAAGTAACTTGAAAATATGTATGAGCAACAAAACAATTAAACTGCAACTAGTCCTCGCCTGGCGGCAGGGGCTGGTTAAGATCACCGCCTATAGGCGGGGGAACTGGCAGTGGCACTAGAGACGTCAGTACTGGCACTGTGGAAATTACACTAATTTCTGATGGATCCGGTGCCTCTTTTTTAATATGCTCGGCGCTGATGTACCCGCCGCTTTCGTCCTGAAAAGAAGATACTCGTATGTAGTAGCTGAACGTCTTCGGTATTTCAGTTAATAGTAACTCATTTCATTTAAGACTAAATTAAAAAATTCATAATTACCGTCACGAACACATCCACTGATTTACCGGAGATGATGTCCAGAACCTGCTGGGTAATGCCACTACCATTCATCGGTTCATCCTGCATGCTCTCGGCGTATTCCGACAATGCTGGTCTTAAATCAGGGCACTGATGCAGTGCGTCCACCAATTGGGCGGGAGGAAGATGCAGCAGAATCGGCATTGACTGCGGTTTCAGGCGCTGCACAGTCTTTAGGAAGCCCTCCCAGATAACTTTTTGTCGCCAGACCTGCTTGATTATCAGACGCTGCAGCAAGTTCATTACAAAGTTAGCCAGACGCGGGTACAGGGTTAGACTCTGAATTGTTGTGCGCATCATCAGAGTAGGCAGCGGAATAACCTCTACAAGCTGTTGCAGCACAGCCATAAGTACCTCCTGTGTGTACAGATCTCTTTCAGCCAAACAGAGGGATGTAGCCTTGACGATGGCTTTAAGGTCGCAGACACTCGTATCGATGGTGTGCAAAGCCACGAGAATATCAGTGGGGGACATGGCCATCGTCTGATGGGCGAATTCGGCACCGATACCAAGCAATCGATTGAAAACCTCCTTGACCACAGCGGGATTAAGTTTAATCAGCTTAGGCAGAACGGCAATTAACTCGGATCGGGTCAAGCCACTTAGAACGGGTATCATAACGCGCACATCCTTGACCTTGTTCTGGTAGAGATCCCTAACCCGCCGTACCAATTCTTCATGGGGGGATGGCACTCGCTCCGTCAGTATGTAAATTATACGGATCACTAAGGTCTCCATGCCCTTAGGGCAATCCTCGATCAGTTGCAGCAACGTCGGGCTTTCCACACCCATCTTTTTTATGGGGATATCTAGACTGCGCAAGATCGTGCGTTTCAGTTCGGCAGATGTGGAAACAAACACTTGACAAATTTTCTGTAAGTAAACTATCAGGGGAAGAGAATATTAGCAAATTAATTTCATAATTAATTTTCTTTAATACGGGACAGAAGCAAATTACCTTCCGGTTTATAGGGCAGCAGGGTAAAGGCCAAACCAAAGCACACCTTGGTAGTGTCTTCCCGCCAAGCAGGCTCCTCGCTTGGGCGACCAAAGTCCTGCGAGAAAACAGCTGCCGGCGGAGACTCCTGTTCGATAAATTTAAGCCACTCCAGAGCGAATTCGTCTATCCGAGACGGTAGTATTTTGTGCACATGGTACAGACTGACTAGATGGGCCTGTGCCCGATCCCGCAGATCCACTCGCTCGTGCACAGAAAAGTTGAGCAACGCTCTAACGAAGCGATTCTTTCGCGGCGGCCTGAGCACTGCAAGGTCCTTGATCAGCTCCAGGCCGTGCTGGGAGAACTCGTCGTCCAGGCTTAATTGAACTAGATGTCCGATTGAGACTTCCGGAAGAATGGGTGCTTCTAGATAAACTCTACGAATCAGAATAATCTTATCCTTGTGATCGCAACGCTCTCCAATGCCAAAGATGAGCTTATTCAGCAACTCGTTGTAGGCGTGATCGGGTCTGTTCTCTGTCTTAACATAAGTGTGCCTTGTAAATCCTTGCAGCAGAGAGTACTCCTCAAAGAGCCACGAAAATGCCAAATCGATACGCTGTTTTATATCCTCCAGGATGAACTCCATTATGCCATAACGCACGTTATCGGGAAATGTCGCAGCAATCACGGTGACCAGCTTACGGCGCTTCGATGACACGCCTCCCTTGATGCACTGCCGCTCCGAGTTGAGGATGCGGCGCACTGCATCAGTTAGGAATTTCTCTTTTAGGTTGCGTGGCAGGGGCTTGGTGATCTCCTGCAGCTTCAGCGTCTTGGCGCGCTCCTTCATCTTTTCAATAACAGTCTGTTCGCCCTTAGCGCGCTCCATGGTCTCGCGCAGCTTCTTGGTTGCTTCCTCCTTCCGTTGGAGCTCTTCCTCACTCAGTTTTTGAACAGCATCCTCATCCACTTCCATTGCAGTTAGTGTTGATTCAATCGGTTGTACTTTCTTAACCCGCATTGGCGGCTCTCGACTGAAGGTTGCGGCACCTGGGCCTAGGCGCCTTTCAGATAGTTGTTCGCCAAACATTCTGGAGATATTGGTTACTTGCTGCTGAATAGACATTTCGCGAATGGGTGTGTATTCCTGAAGGAACTTTTGTGGCACCTCAGTGGGCAGACTGGGCAAGAACTCTAGCACCAGGGCCACAACAGTTTCTGGATTACGGAAATGCTCTGCCAGAAACTTTTCGTTAACTCGTGTGGACTTCTGTTTCTGCCGTTCCAATTCCTCAGTGTCTAGCTCCATTTCTCGCTGCTGCTGATCCTGCTGCTCACTGGCCAACCGCGCTCGCTTTGCAAGACTTTGCGCAGCATTTTCAAGGATGCGTTTTTGTCTGCGAGCCATTTCCTGTTTGTCCATTTTGGGAATAAGCTTCTGGATCTCATTCGTGGAGGACCCCAGGTCAACTAACATACCCCGGATAGTGCTTGCAAACTCAAAGGCACCGCGGTTCTTCATTAATGTCTGCAGCTGCATCTTCAGGCTCTTGCGCACGGAGCTTACTTGCGAGTCAGTGAGGGTGGGCGGCAGGTTGGCATTCAGCTGCTTAAAGGCATCCACCACGGCGCCCATGAACATGGGTCGCATTTTGGCAATCGTGCACAAGCTGCTTGTGCAGGCAATCAAGTTCACTGAGGAAATATGCGTTGTTCCGTGGAACTGAAGCAAGATATCTAAGATATTGTTGCCCTCCTCCTGCAACTTTTGACGGCGGAATAGTGTGCAGTGATCGGGGACATCGCCCAGCGAGAAGTCTCCATCTCGTTTCAGACTGTCCTCGTCAGCAAAGCTCTGCAGGACAACGACGCCCTCCAAGAACTTAATGGCATTTGTACGTATGCCGTCGTTTTCATTGTCGATCATGTCCAGTATTTGCGCCTTTATTAAGCTGAGGATGTTCCACGCCTGCTCCGCACTGTCGCCGGGCTCCATGAGGCTGCACAAGTACTGCAATCCATTCTTGTAGATGCTGCCGCAGGCCTGGATCACTCTTTTGATCACCTGAGCCGAGTTATCCCTAAGCAGCATAGACACGACGTTAATGACATGGGGCAGTAGCTCCACCTTCACTTTACTGGGATGGAAAATAGAAATGGATTCAGCAAGAAGTTATTTCCTTTGACGGACATCCTTACCAAACTTGCTCTATGAAGACGACTACCTGCTTGCGAACCTCCATGTTTGAGTCGTGGGCCAAAGACAGCACGGACTCCAGGAATTCTTCGGCCAGCTCCGAGCAGGATCCAAGCACAGTCTCCTGCACCTTAGCCAGCAGTTCGCACTTTGTCGAAGGTGATGCGATGACCAGCTCATTGCACCAATCGACCACCTGAAAGGGAAAATAAATGGTACAATACAGCAATCCGGACTGTCTTGTCTGATTCTACCTTAGCTCTTGCCGTAGCTGTCTTCTCGTCCGTGAACAGATTGGCCGTCTCCGAGACAAACTGGCCGCGTCCAATTATGCTATCCATGATCGGTTAATTGATGCAGATTTTGCCTAAATCTGCGATACTTCGGATATTTTTAAGAGCTGCCGGCACGGATGGCAAGGTGTTATCGGTACCATTGAGAAACTATCGAAAACGGGTCTATGATGTTGGCAGTTCTGAATAATTCCGGACCGTCTAGCTATTTTTTGCCAACTCTTAATGTGTTTAAAAGAAAAAGAATATTTTACTGAAAAGTTGTCTTATAATTAAATGATCTGACTGCAGACTAAATGTCCTTGCTCGTTATCGTATAAAATAAAATTAATGAATCACATAAACTAACATTTTGGCATAAGTCAGCTTAACGCGTTATTATCGATAAGCATGCCGCAGTTGCGCTGGCCGAGCGATATGCGGGGTTACTATCGATAAGCCAGAGGCATCGATTTGCTCACATTTCTTGGGTGTTTTAGCGTGAAAAAAACGCCTAAATAAACGAATCGGCAGCGTGTCAGGCAAGAAAGTGCAACCAACGGATCGCCGTTCGCGACGCAGTCGAGGATTGGAACAGCAGACACCGTCGAAGGTGGCGAAAAACGTCTCAGCAACCGCCAGCCGTCGCAGCGGAGTGTTTACTGGGAGAGGGGTGCAGTGGAGGAGCTGTGTGGGCGCGTGCGTGTGTATGTGTGCGCCAGTGAGTGGGGCAGAGGCAGCGGCAGAGGAGCAGCGGCGGATGTAGCTCGTTGCCCGGACCCCGTAGTGGATACCACGAAGTGCTAGCGCAAACGTACGCAGTCCAACTTTGAGGCACAAAGAAAATAAACACTGGAAACCGAAGACGAGGCCTTCTGGAACTGGAACAGCACTGCTCAACAGCCGCAGCCGCGTCGGTGACCGCACCCTAATGTCAAATAGCCAAGCGAATGCCGGCATCAGCGGTAGCGCGGTAGCGGATGAACCCATCCAGCACCACCCCTCCTTGGCGGCCGGTCCCGTAAGTGCATCCTGCCCAGCAGCGACACCGCCGTCGCAGTCGACGCAGCAGCCCCCGCCGCACATAGTTGGTGCCTCAACAGCTGATGCGGGCAGCAGCGCTGCGGTCGGCGTCGGCGTCGTCGCTGGCAGCGAAGGCGTCAATCTGGACTCGTCGCCACGCGAATCCGGGGACGATTCGGAGGATGAGAGCGAGATTCTGGAGGAGTCGCCATGCGGACGCTGGCTGAAGCGACGCGAGGAGGTGGATCAGCGCGACGTGCCCGGTATTGACTGCGTCCATCTGGCCATGGACACTGAGGAGGGCGTAGAGGTCGTGTGGAACGAGGTGCAATATGCCAGCCTGCAGGAGCTGAAGTCGCAGGAGGAGAAGATGCGGCAGGTGTTCGACAATCTGCTGCAGCTGGACCACCAGAACATTGTCAAGTTCCACCGCTACTGGACGGACACGCAGCAGGCCGAGCGTCCCAGGGTGGTCTTTATCACCGAGTACATGTCAAGCGGATCGCTGAAACAGTTCCTCAAGCGCACCAAGCGCAACGCCAAGCGCCTACCGCTGGAGTCGTGGCGCCGGTGGTGCACTCAGATCTTGTCCGCACTCAGCTATTTGCATTCCTGCTCGCCGCCCATCATCCACGGCAATTTAACCTGTGATAGCATCTTCATCCAGCACAACGGCCTGGTCAAGATCGGCTCGGTGGTCCCGGACGCGGTCCACTACAGCGTTCGGCGCGGCCGAGAGCGAGAGCGTGAACGCGAGCGAGGCGCCCACTACTTCCAGGCGCCGGAGTACGGCGCCGCCGACCAGTTGACCGCCGCCCTCGACATCTACGCCTTCGGGATGTGCGCCCTGGAGATGGCCGCCCTGGAGATCCAGCCCAGCAACAGCGAGTCAACTGCCATCAACGAGGAGACCATCCAGCGCACAATCTTTAGCCTGGAAAACGATCTGCAGCGCGACCTGATACGAAAGTGTCTCAACCCGCAGCCGCAGGACCGACCCAGCGCCAATGATCTGCTCTTTCACCCACTGCTTTTCGAGGTGAGTTAGCAAGTCAATTATCTTGTTTTAAATGCTATAAATTGACGTCCCGCATGACAATTGCCATGCCAACTAGACCTTGTATTCTAATTCTCGGTTCCATCTTACGGGTGGAGATATTTAGTTTAATAATACTCTCCTATACAATTTTATTATTAAATCAGCCTTCACTTATGGAAATAGGTCGGAAATGCCTTCATAATATGTTAAATAAAGATTTAAAGTAAATAATATGAAGATTTTGAAAATTACATGATTTCAATACACAGTAAAATATTTAAGTTCTAAATTGGGCTTTATCCGATTCATATAGTAAATTATCTGAGAATTTAATATATTATATATGTACATGTGTATATTATATTTCGTTTAAATGCTTTTCTCTCCAAACTAAATGGCAGGAGAACTAGTAATCAGTTGATAATCCTACAATCCATCTTGACTGTAGTATATGATTTATTGCGCACAGTCACGGACTAAAGCTCTTATATCTTAAGTTCAACTAAAAATTAATATGACACTTGTTTTGTTTACATATTATTTTGATTACTGAGGGTCTTTCGTTTTATTTTCATACCTGTTACTAGATTAGTTAAGATGAATGTAACAGGTATTGTTATTGATTCTTCATCAGAATCGTCCACTCCAACGGAAAGCCTATAGAACTGCCACGCTGGTCATATTTGTCTTGCCAATATCCATTGGTATGCCATTTTAAAGTGTTGAAATTTCTCTTTTGCACTCCCCCTTGAGTAAAAAAAAAAAAAAAAATAAATTTGTACACAGTTCTAATGACATTGCAAGGTATTCTTATAACACTTTTATAAAGGTAATTGACTGAAGAATTCAGTAGCTAATAATCCATTTTTGCTGCTATTACTACAGGTGCACTCCCTCAAACTGCTGACTGCCCATTGCCTGGTCTTCTCGCCCGCCAACCGCACTATGTTCTCGGAAACCGCCTTCGACGGCCTCATGCAGCGATACTACCAGCCGGACGTGGTTATGGCCCAGCTGCGGCTGGCCGGCGGCCAGGAGCGTCAGTACCGACTCGCAGACGTTTCGGGCGCCGATAAGCTGGAGAAGTTCGTCGAGGACGTGAAGTATGGTGTGTATCCGCTAATTACGTACAGCGGCAAGAAGCCGCCAAACTTCCGTTCCCGGGCAGCCTCCCCGGAGCGGGCTGACTCTGTAAAATCGGCCACGCCGGAGCCTGTGGACACGGAGTCGCGGCGCATCGTTAACATGATGTGCAGCGTTAAAATCAAGGAGGATAGCAATGACATAACCATGACAATACTGCTGCGCATGGACGACAAGATGAACCGCCAACTGACATGCCAGGTGAACGAGAACGATACGGCGGCGGATCTCACCAGCGAACTGGTGCGGCTCGGTTTCGTCCACCTCGACGACCAGGACAAGATCCAGGTGCTGCTGGAGGAAACGCTTAAAGCGGGCGTTATGAGCGACGGTGCCGGTGCAGAGAGCTCCGGTGCGGGGGTGACGACCACGGCGACCATGGCGGCCTTGGAGCAGCTGGAGCGAAACTGGTCGATATCCTCGGATGCAGACAAGCAGGGCACTGCCGTGATGTATGTACCGCAGGAGCAGCAGCAGCACCAGCACCACACGGACGGGGACGTCGACGTAGAACTCTCGGGCACGACGAGCAATTGAAAGTATCAGCTTAGTATTCAGGGCATGCCGGCGCGTATTGTTTTTATTATATTGGGAAATTACACATTACGATTTTATTAATACTATTATTTGTTATTTTTATATATATACCTATATATATGTGTATATGTATGTATGTATTTGAAATAATATTTATGTATGTATGTATCATAAACGATGTTGAACCAGGCTTCCAGGCTAAAGATTTCGATGACGTAGGACACGCGGCAGACAAAGGTGGGTTGTTTCGACCCATGTCCCAATTGAAACCTCAATCCACTGCGACACCTCGACACACACTTTTGAAAAAAGCGGCTAACGAGCTTGACAAAACCCAAAGCATTCGCTTAGCACAACTCTGAAACGAGCACGAATGGAATTCGCAGCTCCGACTAGCTGCGGCTAGACAAGATTCGAATACGAAAACCCAGACACATTAGATTTCGATAAACGAACATCTGGACGCCAATGTAAGGATCATTTTTTCTAGGACATTATCAAATTTCATAAGTTAGCCATGTCGCGAGGAGAAGAAACCCTAAAACCGCTGTGGAATGTATTTAAATGTATTACAAATATAAACAAATACGCAAGGCCACGAAAAATAATAAGTAAATTATTAAACTAAAAACTATGAAAACACAAGCAGAGCATGCAACAAAAAAATAATACACAACAGACATAGCTACACTATTATTAAACAAATAAAGATGGCAACCAGCTGACTAACTACAAAGTCTTTTTCTTTGTTTTCTAAGCTAGTCCAATTAAATTGCTAGGGGCAGATTTCAGTTTTCTTTTCCGATTTGTTTTTTTATTATTTTCGAAGAATGAATTAGGACCCACGAACATATGAGTAACCCACAAATCTTAAGTTTGTTTTTAAAAGGTACTTTCTACAGAATTCAATCATTTTCTCTTAAGCGACTGTTTTTTAATGTGTGAAACGAAAAGAAATATTGTGAATACTTTAAAACAATTAATAATATGAAGTCCCAGCAAGTGCTTTCAAACGAAATTTTCCAAAATTACTTTATTTTGAATTGAATGATCATAAGTAGGATGTATTATTGATAGGCAACATCTAGGTTTAGCTTTCTCATTAAGTAATACCACTGAACGTTTGGAAAGGGAGCTTAGGCACATGCCTGAACAGCGGACTCGGCCTCCTTGGGCTCCGGCGAGCCCAACTTTATGCGCTTGCACTGCCTATCCTCCGGCTCCTCATCGCTAAAGCCTTCCGGTGGAGCGACGGCCACAGAGTCTGTGTCAGGGAACTCTTTATCGTCGCTCGCTTTTGTCAGCGCTCTAATGGGCAGCTCCTGCTCATAGAGATCCAACAGCTTGTTGCCTTCGTACAGGACAAACGGCAAGGTGGCTCGCTGATAGTAGTCCGGCATCAGTTCCAAGTTGTTGATCACCGTGTCCAGCATGTGGGACTTCTCGCACCATATGCCCGGCGCATCGTTCCGTACTGGATTAATGTGCACGTGGAGGTGATAGAAGGACGGCTGGTAATGAAAGTACATGCGCAGCTGATTGGGATTAATGCCGTATAGCTTGGCAATTGCGTCCTTCGACGCCTGGCGCACGTTGCGCAAAAGATCGAGATGACTTCCATCCAAGTCCCGCAGAGACTTGATGTCGCGCTTGTGGACAATGCCCAGCAGATAGAGGGTTTCCACATTGCGTCCGTCCCATTTAAGATCAGGCAGAAGGATAAAGCCGGTCTTTGGATCCTTGTCCTCGTACACTATACGTTCCGTCTCCTGCTTGTGCTCGAGTATGTTGTAGACCCACTCGAGGGAGAACTGACTTGAGGTAAGATATGGAAGGGTTATTCTTTGGTAGAGATCAGGAGTCTCCCGTATGAGATACTTTTGGGAAACTGAGTACTTCTCGATGTGCTTCTCGGTGGCGGGATAAATGACTGTGCTTTTCACACCTGTGAAATTAATGATGAAAATCTATGATTTATCAGTATGAACTATGTATCTAATACTTACTGCACAAATCTCGGGTCGGCACAACCTGAAAACTGCCGTAGATATTGTTGATAAACTCAGTGTCAACTTTCAGGTCCGCGGTAAAATAGCTGGGCTTCTTGGGAGACTCCTCCGATGACGCCGTGGCCACATCGCTTTCCCGGTACGCTGCGGTTAGTAAGGATTATACTGTAGAGAACATCATCTACCTTTATTTACGCTTTTATACCATTTTTCTCGAAAACAACAATGGCATCATCGGTTCCTAAATCCGGAAAAGTTCCAAGCAGGGATATACTTTTCCTAACGCTGTTGTTGGTTAGGATTCGCTTCAGTTGGAACTTGGATAAGTCGTACGACGGTGACTTTACCTCTGTGCTATCAACTGGTTCCGACATTTTTGTTAATAATAATAACAATAATAATAGCTAGGAAGATGATATATTTTTATTTTCTTGCGGCTTTTCAGAGAGTCAGCGTGACCATGATTAGGCTCCACGAAAATTCCATACAAACATACATTTCGGAAGTCCATTTAGCAAGTACTCAAACCATGTTAAATAACATTGCTTAAACGGTTTTACAAACGGTTGAGTTGAAAAAAATTAGAAAATTAGATACACTAAAAACCTTATTAATATCGTTGTTGAATTCTCATTTATTGTGTATAGGCCATTAAAGTACTGTTAATGAACTTTAGAATATGTATCTTTACAAACGGCTACATCGTAACACTAAGTGCTCGCCAAACATGTTCAGAACATTCGCAATTATTTTGAGCTTAACCCTAACACACAATTTGCACTTACACCTGCAGCCGATGTACACAAAAGTATGGATATTAAAATTGGTTTTACCCGCCGGCTGCCACGCTAACTACACAACTATTCCCTTCGAGGGCTTGGCGCCTAGTATGTCCGACAACTTCTGCTGATAGGAAGCCAGGAGATTGGCGTCAGTTATGCCGAAGGACTTGCAGGACAACTGCAAGGCATTGAGCAGCTGCATCTCCGAGAACTGGGTGCCCCGCTCCAGCAACGCATTGAGTATTTCCTGTGGGTAGGGGATAGATAGTGTTTATAAGTGGAAAGGTGAAATACAAAATTTGGGCCAATCACTCTTACATCGGGTTCCATGCAAAGCAGCTCATAGAAGTGCCTCGCCTGATCCAAAGCCACTTCTCTGGAGGCAGTTATGTTACTCAATGTTTGCTGTAGGGCGATCGCGTTCCTGCACATGCGCTGCACGGTTATTTGATCTATGTGCTCCAGATAATTGGAGGCCTGGATAAGAATGCGCGATGCCAAGTGCGCCAGACCCTCGAAAATGTACTACAGAAGAATACGTTCGAGCAAAATGCAACTGACTGTACGAATATTCAACTTACCCTGGTTTTCCTCGGATGTAGAGTGGCACTGAACGCCTCATCCATCTCAGACAGCCGTTTGGTTAGCACTTGCACCTGGCGGTCGGGCTCCAGGATGTCATCCTTGGAGCCCACATAGCTGTTGGTCCTTACACTCGACTTTGAGCGCAGATAGTGGAAGCATTGAACGCGCACCTCCAGATGCAATACCAGCAGGCAGGTGTTCGCCAGCTCATCAAACTCCAAAGCCAGATTAGTCATCACTTTGATCGTACCATCCTTCACAGCAATGTCGGCGCCGCACTCAGCAGGAACGGCGTTCAGTCCGTTCACCAACGGCCGGCGTAAGTCGTTGGCAAATTCCGACACGCGGCACGAGAACCACTCCATGCTCTCCTGCAGTATGGCCAGCTCCTTAAGCACACTGATCTCGACCAAAATCTCTTGCTGGGTGATCCCACCCTCGCCCAAATTACTGGTCAGCATTTCAGCCTCGCGGATGTTGCGCTGCTGAACCTGCAACGGGCTCTCCTCCTCCGAAGGCTCAAAGCTTCCGCGATGAAGTTTTCGGTTGTGGCGCGACTTCTGACTGGAGGTCTTTAAGTCAGTCCAGTTGGGAAGCGTTCTAAACAATTAACAATAAGTTAGTAGAAATTATAAATACATGTTTCTTGATATACTTACTTTAAGAACCTGCTGATATCTTCGTCTTTTAGCCATGCCACGCTGTAAATTCTCTTATCCTCTGAATCTGGCTGCACAATTCCGCGGTAGGCCGCCTGACATATTTCCCGATAGGCCTTCAACAAAGCACACACCATCTTAAGCAGGTCTTCGGAGTAGCAGGGCAGGTCTTGAATGAGGTTCTTAGTTTCCATTAACCTCCGTTCGACCATCACAGTAGACTGCAGCAACGGCCTGCTTAGATTAAGAGCCTTTATTTCCTCAGGACTTATAATAGTGCGCCATGCGTCTTGATTTTTCGACAGCGACTCTATGGTCAGCTGCAGGTTGCGGTTGTGGCCTTTGGATAGGAATGTGTCCTTAATGTAGTTGTCTAAAAAGTCATGTAGACTGCAGGGTTGCCTGAAAGTATAATAAAATATTATTGCTATGCACTCTATGCAGCAGCTACTAGTGAATCCTCTTACCCTGGCTTGCATTTCATAAAGTTCTCTATCTCCTTGATATATCCCATTAGAGGTAGATACACTTTGGTTATGATACTTTGATCGGGCGTACAAATAAGTATTTTTTCCCTCTGCTTTTTCTCGTGAGGAAAGAGGCCACTGGTGGAGCCCTTGCCACTGCCACCAAGCTGGCCGGCAAGGTTGTCATCCACGGAGGCATCCGAGGCGTTGCGACGATGCTCCTTGAAGGTGTCGCTATTGCTGCTCGTGCCAACGTGCGATGACTTATCGAACTTGAACATTGAGCGCTTGGTGCTAGTTATAAAATGAAATAATTATTTAAATAGGGTGCGATTGCTAACTGACATGTAACTTACCTCGGCACCTTGCGCCTTAGAAAATAGGAATTTATGTTGCTGGTGGGCTCTGAAAACCCCGTCTGGGCACTTTCGTCCGCGGCAGCATTCTGTATATCCAAGTAGTCGGTGAGCAACAGTTGCAACTGAAATAATCAAGTTGGTACTTAATTAGAAATGCGATTTAAAAAAAGCTTGAAAGTCCAACACATACCACTGACTGAGCCTGGGCCCAGAAATCGGTTAGGTCGTATGGTTGGGGTCCAACCACAGAGTACTTCTGTCCCACAGACAAATAGTTCTTCAGCAACAAGGAATGCGTTTTGGCTATTGCCTTGAACTGCTTGAATATGACCTCCAGAAGTGTGAGGAGCGGATTGGTGTCCGCCGTTGCTCCACTCACAGACAGTTGATGCGTTGTGTGCCGCACCACGTTGAGCAACTCTGTTTGGATTTGGACGCGCAGTGTCTCCAGAGAGTCAGGCACCTTGTGCAGCATACCGAACGACTCCACTATGATGGCAACGAAGTAGCTCATGCTCAGCTCCGGGTAAATGAGATCTGCGTCTTCAATAACCTCTGCCTTGTCCAAATCGAAGCTCTGTGCCATTTCGGCCAGCGCCTTGCGCACTCGAGCATTGGCCTCGATGCGATCCGTAGAGCGACGAGCACCTATTCCCCGAGTAAAACTGGAATTCAGCCTACTGGAGTTGGTGCGTTGGAACGAGGAGAGGGCCTCGTTGGCCGAGTTGGTGTACACCTGGGTGACCAGTTCCTCATGCAGCCGCTGGTACAGCTGCTGGCGTCGAGTTTGCAGGTCGGTGCGCAAATCTGACAAGCCCTCGACGGCCTGTAAGGGTCCATTGAGGGTGGCCAGGGCATCAGTTAAGGCCTTGCTGGCATGCAGATACTGTCGTTTGGCGGTGTAGCCCACCACCCTTTGAGGCACTTTGCGCAACTCCTGGCTGGAAAGGAACTATCTAGTTAGCACGACTCAATAGACAGCAAGGGCAGAGTGACCTACATTTGCTCCAGCATCTCCAGAACGTACTTGTGCTGCACCGCATCCGTCCACATCTTCCGGAGCTCATCGCGCCGGCACTGCAACAGCCGCTTGCAGACACCAAGGTTCTCCTTGACGGCATGAATCCGCTCCCGGCTGGCCGTCACCTCCGAGGACACCTGGCTGAACAGGGGCAGCACCTGGGTAAGCTGCTGGTCGTGCCGCGAGACCAGCTCGTTCAGCCGCAGATCCGAGCGCTTGAATTCCGCCTCGATCTTCTGCTTCTCCTTCTGGCGCTCCTCGGTGGTCTCGCTGAATCCCAGGGACTTGATGACGTTGACCAGGAAGCCACATCCTGCGGACTGCAAAAGTAAGCCGGCCACCGGGAATTACTCATGATTAATCTATGAAAAGCAATATCGCGAAGCGAAAAGAGGGCGTGCGGCAGCAACAACAACCAGATGGTGTCGTCATCAACTTTGGGCCCGCAGCTTTGGGACAGGCAAATGGCCCCAAAGAAACCACTATCTACGAAGGAAAACACAGGCAGGCGCGGTTCCAGATGTGTTTATTGCTTCAACAAACTGTGACGCGAGATGAACACCATTTTCAGCGAGGGCTTGAAGAAATTTACCTCATCCTTGCCGTACTTCACTCCCCTCGGGGGCTTCGTGGGCGGTGGGGCGTCCATGTACACGTTGTTGAAGGAGAAGATGTGCTTGGCTGGTTGGTGGGCAACGGGTCGAAAAGGGACACAGGTTAGCTCAGTATCAACATTATTTTACAGCAATTGTTCGTAAATTTGTTGTTAAAATAAGCACTTAGGCACCAGAGTGACCGTTCAAGCAGTGCAAAAAATACCACAGGCTTGTCAAACTATCGCTTGGCTTAGTGATGGACACTTTTGTAGAGATGGACGTTCTCTTTTATTTTTTAATTTTGAATTTTTCGCGCCCAAAAAGGTTTTTTTCAAATTCACGTTTAAGAATAAAATGAAATGATATTTAATGAGTTTAATGCACACGATTTAAATGAATAAACCCACCAATTATTAGTGAGAAGGTGGGCACCCCAAAAACATCCGATAATTTGACAGCCAGGCAAAATGTGTAAGATATTTAGTAACAAATTAAAACTCAGCAGAGGCGTTTTCATTTAACTTTATTGTGTAACGGTGTAGTTGCATCTACTTATCTGAGTGCTTGGTCGACTTAAATGTCTTCACTAAATGTTAAGCTAAAGCCAATGCAATAAAACAATTGTTAATACTCGCTTCGAAAAACGCATGACACCTACATGGCAATTAATATTCTTTGGTTTGCGAATTGCTTTTGGTTTTGATTGTTTACACATACATACGAGTATATATAATCCGTGTGCCTTTGTTCGGTATAAATACTTTGAATAAGCATCTTTCGCAGTGGCGCTCTCAACTTACACTATTCGAACTTTGTATATGATTTTTTCTGTTTTTATTTTGTTTACTAAAATAGCAACATTTGAGACAGTTCACAAAAACTATAGAAAGTTTAGAAAGTTGAAGGGTGACAGAGTAGAGAAGGGATAACATCTGGGATTTTTCCCTACTAGTTTCTACGAGTTTAGGTACAGTTTACTATTCGGAGGTATTAAATAGATTGCGTTTTATAGTTCGTGTTTAGCAGTTGTGATAAGTTCGCTCGAGTTGAAGATTTAGATATGGATATTTGGCCATTGTTTCAGATTCTCAGGTGGGCTTCTTGGGGTTACATACATAAGACTAATCCTAAGTACACAGTGTAAATACAGTTTTCGGCTTATTTCCGTCCATTCGGATTCGGATGGTCAATGTGTTGTTGTTGGGTTTGCTGCTCTTTGAAAACTTTAAGCGATTACTAATTAAAATTTGGCCTAAAATTCCGCGGAAAAGCGGTTACATTTGGGATGATTGTTTGGCTCTGGGTTCACACAAATACGTTTTGCTCAGACTAAAGGTATTTTACTAGTTTAAGTATTTTAAATACGCAATTAAGCTTAATCTACCAACGTGGGCGTGGCGTGGTCACATCTAAATTACTCCTTCTTGGGCAACTCACTGTTCATGATGCTGAGCCGGCGGATGTTGGGCTTGTCGTAGTCCTCCATCGAGATGCCGCGCGACAGGCGCCGCGATCCGTTGGCCCCCTCCAGCGATCCGGAGCTAGCCGTGGAGAAGGCGCGTCCGCGATCCACGCCTGGCATCACCACCGACGTGAGCAGACCCTGTCCCTTGCAGAACAGCAGAATGGATTGGGCCACCTTTCCGGGCTGGAAAATGTGCGGATTTCCAATGTTAATCAATTTACTTGACAAGTTACATCTGCAGATATGCTAATGAATTTAAATAGCTAAACAAGTACGTTTTTAACAAAAAAAAATCAAATATCTTAAAAAATACATTCTTTTACTCATAATTTTGACTACGACTGGGCAAAAACGATCATACTTAGAAATAAATTCGTATTCCCCATTCTAGATTGCTTTAGGAATAAACTTGGACAAGACTTACAGCATCGGCGAGGACATCGCCAGCCCGCTCGATCTTCAGAATGGTGACCCTTTCCTTCTCCACGTCGCGATGGAGCTTCTCGACCATGGATGCGTAGGGGCTGAGCATGCCCGTGATCAGGATGACATCCACCTTGCAGCCCTTGAGCGTGAGGTCCTTGCGACTAGGGACACAGGAACGTGGTTAGTTCGAATCCAAGTCATGCAGTGTGCGACCTACTTCATAAATGCTTTGACATAGAGACCGATGTTCTTGCTGTTCAGGGATCGGTGAAGACGCTTTTGGTACTCGGCCACGATCTTCTCCTTGTCCGGATTCTCGCCCACGATTTGCTGCAGGATTCGGTGATTCACCGGCAGAGGTTTTGGTAGCAGTGTTTAGGAAAGCAGAACATTTGCATGAGACGGAAATTCGGTAAGTTAAAGCGAACTACAAGTTATGGCTACTAACTACTATAAACTTAAGGTCGTGCACAAAACAAATACAAATACATAAGTAGGGACAACAAGTTGACAAATATGTAATGAAGCTGATTGTGGATAAATATTTTGTTTCCAATTTTGGTTGCACAGGGGCTTGGTTCCAATTCTTGAGGGGAAAACTATGTACATACCCAGTTCTAGAAGAAAACAACGAGAAATTCAACGAGTAAGTAAATAAACAAATAAACATGCCGCAAAAAAGAGGGGACCTAAAACTATGTATTTGGGTTCGAATTTCAGCGAGCACTGCAGCACAGATTTGAATCGAGGTTTGCGAAGGGGTTTCGATTAGAAGGGGACTGGTTTAAGAGACGTTTGATCTGTTTACCTCCATAACCTGAATGCGCAGACGAACAGAGTTCGATTCGGCGGTTGGTTGGTTGTTAGGTTCAAACATAAAATAGAACAGAAGGTAAGTGAGTACGACACTGAGATCAAACCAACGACAACACGCACTCCACCACGGCGGGCCAATGGCCCCGTAAAGCTGGCGAGGATGGGGACCCGGCCCCGCCACTTCGATTGCCACTACTTACATGTCCGAATTTGTGGTACATCAGAAAGCTCTCAGCCGACTGGGCCACCTCGTCGCTCTTCCAGCTAATGAACTGCAATGGAGAGTGGAGAAGGCAGAACAATTAGTGGAATTTAGGAAATAAACGATATATTATTAAGAAATAGGTTTTGAAATTGGAATGGCTTTGGACAACACTGCGTATGAGTAACGTCTTAAAGCAGCAGTACAAATGGTAAGAATCATGTACTGGGTATAAGTATGTTTCCTATATATTGTGTATTCATATAATCAGATGTGTTCTATTAATATCTGATTTCAGCAATTTAACTTAACCATAATGTACATAATGTTCATCTGGATGAGTATAGTTTGGAATTCATACAATTTAGTGGCACTTTAACATTTAATTGATATTAAATATAAGAAAGAAGCGAGTTATGCTTTAACTTTATCATATTTGATTAGGAATCTTTATGTAGCCTTCATCATAAGCAATCATTAAGAACCCTAATTCCTCGAATCCTTGTCAGCCAGGAAGCACGGACAAAAGAGCTTAGTCTCCAAGCCTCCCACTTACCTTGTTCTTGAAGGACTGCACCACACTGGCGGCGCTGCCAGTGGCGTTGATCAGGATGAGGCCCAGCACCCGGCTGGGATGGGCCAGTCCGAAGCGGGCCAGGACATTGGCTCCGGCACCCTCGCCCAGGCCGATCACGTACTTCACGTGCAGGTAGTCCAGCACGGTGACCAGGTCCTCGCCCAGGGATTGGAGCGAGGGGAAGGGAAAGCCGTCGGCCAGGGCCTCCGCGTTGTCCGCGTGCCCCGGCACGTCCACGTGGATGAAGCAGGAGCGCTCCTTGATCTCCGTCATGCAGGGGCTGCTCACGAACTCCTGGAATGAGTTGTCTGGGGACATGGCCAGAATTAGTCAATTAGTCCAACCGGGAACCAGCTACTTACGGTTGCAGCCCAGGTCGTGAACCGTGATGAACACGGCGCGTTTCTCCTGCTGCGACAGGTCGCCCTAAATCACAAGGAAATCACAAGAATGGAGTGTAGAGGGTAAGGTGATGCTCCTTGCAGAGGACATGGTCCGAACCCAACTCACCTGCACTATGACCGTCAGATCCCCGCATTTCTCTGTGCTGATATTGTATTTCTGCAAGGGCGGTAATCGAAATTGTGAATAAATTGAAGTGTGTGCCCGGAATGCGGTTATTTGTTAGAGGGAAACTTGAAAACTGGAGAACTGGAAAACTTTGGCCTTAGCAAAGTAAAAGGCAAAATCATTTTCACGTTGCCATAAACACAAACTCAAGCGTGAAAAATGACGGGCATGAAATGACCAAAAAATGTGAAATGTTTTCCTCTGCATTTGACTTTGTGAGCGCTTGCTTTTGGCAGGTCCTTGATGTCCTGGCAGCCACCTTGTGGCACTTGGGCCCCGCAAATATCAACCCCATGCTCGTCCTGCCCTGTGTAAATTTGGATTCGAATTTGAATTTGAATTCCTCACCCAGGCATGGCGAATATGTGCGTGTGCGTTTAGTAAATACCCACCCACTCGTGCAACGGAATTCGAAATGGAAAATTTAAGGGAAAACCCACCAAACTGTTGAATGTTTCAAAGCTCAGGGGCATTTTTGGCATTAAAAACTCTGTTCTAAATTGAATTCTATGCTCTATTGACCGAATTCAATTCGAAGTCCAGGAATTTTAAAGTGCCTGGGTTATCTAACAACGAAACTGACCTTTCTGTTTAGCTATTGAGCTTTTTCAATAGCTGTTGAGAATAATAAAACACCGAAAAAAGTTTGTTTTATTACGACAGTTTTATTTTCCGAAATAGCGATAATTTACGATAGCGACAATGGTAAGGTTGGTCTTTTCCGAAACGCGAAGAAATTGCAACTGGCGGGCAGGCAGCCGAGATGCTGCGCCCAAGCTTAGCGTAGGTAGCTAACAACAACAAAGGAATGAGCGCCGTACAGATAAATGCACGCGAGAGCAGCGGTTTGCACTATGGGCATGCTACTGATAATTTGGCTTAAATATTAACAAGTATGAAATTAGTCTACTGCACAGTTTTGGCGGCTGCATGACCCAACACTTTCTTTTTTGAGGTTCATGTATTATTTAAGCTTAAATCATACTTTTCCATGCGGACGGAAAACTACGTAGTGACGAAGCACACCACTTGTTTAAGCCCAATGATCCGTTTAGATTTTTCAAAAATATTACAATTGAAATCTAGGTCAAAGCGGTAGTTTTAAACAGGTCGATATGAAAAGTAGTTTTATTACTTTTGGAAAAATATCGAGATCTCAACGTTCATAAGGACAAACAAACGGACAAACAGATGGACTTGTCCGGATCGACTAGGATACCTGATCAAGAATAGATATATATATTTGATCAGCTTGGAAACGGGTTTTCCTACCTGTTACAAACTTTTCAAAGATCTTTAGATACTTTAGTATTTAATAAACCACTTTCGTAACGAAGTATATTATTTATTATTTAGCCACTTCGAATCTTTGTCTGCTTAATTTAAATGAATACTGTGTATCTTTAAGAGTGCTTATTAAGCCTGCACTTTAATCTCGCTTTAAGCGGACTCACGATGCTCCCAGTATCGATTTGTGTAACTCAAGCTCTGGAGGAGCCCATCACAAAATGTTCGATTTGCGGAGAGAAGTGTATTGTGTTTGGCCTATCACTTTCAGGCGGCTCTGCCTTGCCAGAGCCCATTTCGGAATTTATTAAAGCGTAAAGCAAATAAGCCTGTGAAGCTCCTCGAATTGATACGGGAGCATCGGCAGGCTCCTTTGTCCTGCGAGTCCTGGGCGTGCCCACCCACCCACACGGGGGCAGGTTCGAATAGCACACCCATGGCACGTCCATCGAACACTTATTGAAATTGAGCGAAACTATACAAGTGTCAAAAGACCAACAGGGCCAAGAACCTCTTCCGGCCAAGAATTTGCGTAAGCCCTCTAATGTCCATTCGGTTTAAGCGAAAGCTTCGGACCACCCGCTCATTTGAGGGGTTTTGTGTAAGCCAGTAAATAGATAAATAAAAGGAATGGGTATTATGTAAATGCATTTGTCGAGTGCCCGTCGCAGCCTTTGTGAGTCGTCGTTTCACCTGCGGCCATGCCAATAAAAAGTTTTCCATTCAAATTAGGCGCATAAATAAATCACTCAAATTGGCTATTTATGTAACTGCGCCAACTGACAGAGCTAATCTTTCCGCCCAAGGACATGCAAAGAGCGGAGCCAGGATGCAGCTGGCTCGCGGTGCAAGCGTATCCATCGACAAGCTGGGGAGGATTGGCCACCGTGCTTGGATAAGGCGACTGCATAATGGACAATAAACAAGCAGACGTCACGAATCAATTGGCATTAATTGAGTGTGAGTGGGGATTGGTCAGGACGGGGAAACGGAAGGATTGGACTCTTGTTTCTGCCAAGGACAACACAGAGCGCAGTGTCCTGTTCGCTCTGCTCCAAACTAATCGAACGCATTGGATATTATTATAAATAAATCAAGTAACCCAAAATGCTTCATGTATTATTAATTCTTTGAATTTTCAGCTCTGTATTCTGTCACAAACTTTTGGCTCTTTTTTCATTTCATTGTTTTTTTATCGCTTAAAATAATCTTGCTAACTTATATTGATTGCAAAAACATCCAATGAGCAGAGAAGTATATATCCTATAGTCGAGGAATTCGACATTTGAACTGTGTGCAATTCACATCGTAAAGTATCTTTCGAGGGCGTAAGAAATTTATTTACTGGATGCATTCCAGGAATGACTGCGACAAAGTGTTGACAATTGGTGACGAAAGAGGAGGAACTGGGTGCCAGGACCTGGGCAATTGCAGGGGAACTGACGTTGAGGCAAGTGTAGCCTTTTGTGCACCTGTCCGTCCATCAGAGTGTTCAAATATAGACGCATGGTGCATGCCATGGAAAACGCTTATAAATAATGAAATTGCCAATAAATTGCACGCCCTCAACACACTTTGTGGGTGAAAGTGGAAAGTGCAAAGGTGGGCGGAGTTGGGATTGGGATTGGGTTCGTACGGATCTGGATGGTGCCACCTGTGACGGACTGCATGGCTGCTTGGCTGGCTGCACTTTGCGACCTGCCGAAGCCCATCCATTTACCTTTCCCCAGCGGAATCCTCGACATTTGACCTCACTCACATCCCATGGATCACGGATGACGGATCACGGATCACGGATGACGGATGTCGTGCGGTTGGCTCCGGCTGAATTTTCACTGACTAACAGTCGAATGCCTCTGATACGCTGACGTACACTGAGCAAAATGGAGAACTTTGAAGAATGAAGTGTGGTGTGTTTAAATATGTAAATTTCAAGAATGAAGACTTTATACTTTCAGATTCTTCTTCAGATTCCTTGATTTACAAAGGAAAGTTATGTGCATATGGACATGTTTTTTGTATAATAAAATAATACAAATAGGAGTATATAGTACATGTAGAGTATATAGTAAATATAGAGTATATATATAGAGCATATATCGTTCATTCATGCAATGAAAAACTTGGCTCGACCAAGTCCAATTATTTAATAAGTAACTTCATATGATTTCCCGAGTTTCGCAGGTCAACGGAATGGGATAAAGTTGATGCGACAGCCAACTGAAGTTTTCATTCACTTTCGAGTGTGTTCTCTTTTCAATTGAAAGGCGAAAATGTTTACTCGTTTTGCGTCAGAAAAACTTTTTTGGCCGCTTGCATGTGGCTCTTGCCATTGCCAGAGTCATCAGTCAATTAAAAAGTCATTTGGCTCAATCGTTTGATTTACGTGAAAAAGTGTAGCCCGCCCTTCCTCCGGCTTTCAGTCTCCGCTCGTCGCACTTTAATTGACTTGTGATTGGGTCAATGCTTGCACTCCGCCTTGTTTTTGCTGCCATGTGCATCTGGATTCTTAATTGAGACACACGACTATATAGTTGTCATGTCTTTGACTAGATTTTCCTGTGACGGAAACACGTATGTGCGAGCAATGATGTTGACTTTCATGGAACAAGTTGGGGTCAGTTCTTCAATTGGCAACAGTCATCGGCTAGTTATTGAATTCGTATTTTTTGAGACAAGCAATTTTAATACCCCTTACTGGTTGAGACTGGTTGAAAGTTCATATAATCTTGAGAAGGATCACCAGCTAAATTGATCTGGCAACGCCAATTTGTCCGTTCGACTGTCCGTCCGTATAACTTTCTAGATCTCGGGAACCTTTAAAGCTAGAAAGTTGAGTCTGAACAGCGCCCAAAAACAGTTTTTTTCAGAACATCAATACTTTGAAATGCCCTACAATGTCCGTCGAAAGGTATTCCTAAAACCGCACACACAAGAATGTATTTTCCCGTTGGCAAATAACCTACTTGTTTGCCATCTACAAAATAGAGCAGTACAATTTTGCGAGACACGAATTGCATTTTCATGTCCGCAAAGTTTGGTTTTCATTTCGAGCATTTTCCGGGCATCTGTTTGAATATCAGTAGCAGATGCAGATGCATGCGTTTCAGTTTTGCATCGTAGAAGGAAACCGTATGTGAAGTGTGCCCAAAACGATGTCCTGAATGCCTGGAAAACATGCATAAAACTGTATCACTTGCTCTCCGCAGGATAACAAAAGCGAATGGGGTCCTTCCAGGAGGATGGCTGAGTGGGTGGAAGTCCTCGCAAGCCGAGGCGCCGCCCCAAGCCAAAGCTGAATGCTGCAGCTTGCCGGGATGTCGCTGTACTGTGCTGTGCACGTGTCAACTCATTGACCTCCTTGCTGCTGCTTTTCCGTGTTGCCATAGCTCTTGGTCGCTCATGTATCTCCTCCACATCCTCGCATCACTTTTTTCCCGATTTCGTCGACGTTTCCAGTTTTTCGCAGATTTTCCCCTTCCTGCCGGCTGACTGCGCTTTCACGTTTGCCGTTCAGCCTCGATCCCGATTCTTGATTCCTGTGAACCCGTGAACCCAATCCCGTGCCCCCTCAGCAATCCCATTTGCCCCTCTATTCCCCTCTAATGTCGCAGTCATGTGGCAGCGACCTAAGTGCCCATTACACACGGCAGCTCCGTATCCATCATATCACAACGCTTCCCATCCCTTCCCTTCCCAGGACTCACATCCTTGTGTTCGCGTTTGCAGGAGCCGTCATTCCGTCGGGTTGAGTCTGCAGGATTGCTGATGGATTTCACAGTTGACGGCTTGATGGCTGATATACTGTGTTCCGCAAAATGATGTGTGATTTTTAAGCTTATTTTGAAATTTCTCCCTCGCATTTCCTTTATTTCAGAAACGGTTATCTGATTAAGTTCCCAACATTGCATTTAATGACTTGATTTTATACGGGATAAAAGTTAATATACTTCATATTTGTATGATTAAAATGGGTTTGGATATTGATCTATGTCTTCTGACGGCTTCTAAGCTGCTAAACGAATCAGAAATATCCTTTGAGCTGCTCCAAGAGCAAAAACGAAAGGCAAACAACAAACTTTTGCCAATCATATTTTATCAAAGAACGAGAAAACTTCCTGTAGCCAGAAGTTGTCATCTGGTTGCTTGTTCAAAAAATCGTTATACACAAGTCGGAAAGTTTGCGAGATTGGAATGGCTAAAAGTTCGCACCTCAGGACTCTATCCATGCGGGCTAAATGTCTTGTGCTTGTTTAATTGCCCATCAGGTCTACACCATCATTGGAAGCTAGTGTTTAACCAGCCAGGTGGATATAGGTCACCATTTATCTCTGATCCCCCACTGCCCACCACTCGGCTCATCAGCGTTTCAACTCATCAGCCGGAATGGGAATGCAAAAGATCGGGCAAAACAAAGCCGGGACCTAGTTAAGGACTCTCCAGAGAGCGCCAAGTCTGCTGCAGAAGTATTCGCCACTTGAACAGAAAGTTTATTTAACAAAGTGCTTGCCATTGAATCCAGGCCACAGGCCCATCCTCCCGAGCCCAATCCCCTATTTTCTCGCCGTGTTTTCCTTTCCGCTAATCAGCATTTTCCTCGCCGGACACGCCTAACTCAATCGGTGGGCCTGCTCCCCGGGCTAAATTTATTGCATTCGCATTCCCTGACAAACAGATTCAGTCCGCTTCCCAGTTTGTTTATGGGCGGACGGACAGAAGGTCCTGGTCCCGACTTGGCCACTTCATTTTGGCCAAAAGCGAATTCAAGTGTAAATGGATTTCGGCTCATAACCGCACTTGCACCGTAGCACTTTGGGGATGCCCCCAACTCCCCAAGCTCCCCAGCTCTGAGAATTTTATTGGTATTTGTTTAAGTGCTGTCATGTGTCGTCCTGGGGGTGGATTGGCCACATAGATGTGCCTCCTTCTCGCCCGGCTCATTCGACCGATGCCATTCCTCACTTTCCGCCGTCCTTTTCCTGACCAGCATGCGTAATGGTAATGTAGATTTAATTATCGGATATGGCCCGCCTCTCTGGTCCCTCGTAGATTGTGTCATTTGCGAGTTCGTTCTATTAACAACGCATTAATCTCAATTAATATTCCGAATGCCCGGCGGCGGACGAAATGTTTCAATTAGCAATTGCCTGGTTTGAATTCTGCAGGTGCATTGTGCAGGCCACATAATTGATATGATATTTGATTTCCCAGCTGATTTGGCACAGCAAATCCTGCTAATTCGAGTCTGTATCCATAGTAATCATCGGTGGACAGTGGTATTCTGCAGTTCTTTATAATTGGGTCACAGTTGCATATTTATTCCGACCTAGTAGCACGATTCTATGATTGCAGGTGGATTTTCGGCGACTAAAACTTTCAGTTGCCATATGTAAATCTGAACCATTTAATGGCTCTTCTAGTGCTGAAGAATTTGCCTATCTAGTTGAAATGCAATTAAAAAGTCACAGTCAGCATTTTGCAATCGAAATCTTTTTGACTTCTCTGCCAGGACTTTTTGCCAGGCATTATCTGAGAGGAGCACAAGTTGGCCGCACTTTGACGTATACTTGATGTGATTTTCATGCCCCGACACTTTTCCAACAGCCTGCGGATGCCGTTATGAGGGCGGTGAAAATCTGTGTAAAAGTGTTTGAATTTATGGAAAACATTGCAGGGGGGAGAGGGGTGGAGCATCAAGGCGAAAGCCCCCAAGTGATGCGAAAAGTTGTGCAAACAAAATTTCTGGCGGTGCGACCGCATTGCCAGTGAAATTTTAATAGACACAAACAAATCAGGCGGCCATGTAGGCCGGTGCTTAAAGCCACCAATTAAATGTTCTTTAAGTTTGAGCCCGCAGCCGCAGGAGGCAACGGGGCGTATGCGCAACCTGGCCTTGCAAACTTTGACACTTTGCCAGTGGCAAAGTTCTTACGCCACCGTTTCCAACTCACTTTACAATGCATCGAGGGGTTTCTCCGTTTCCGGTTTTTTTTTTTTTTGGGAAATACAAACAATTCAAAATACAATAATAAGAGGAGAAACGCATGTTTTCCGATGCCTTCGAAGTCAACAAGTTTTCGTCTAGTGGCCAGGGGACACGCCAGCTGCTCCGGCGAAAACAAACTCGTAGGATGAAGAAACTTGCCTGGGCTGAACAAAGAACGTAAACTTGCCCGAAAAAGGACTTCCATCCTCCAGTGTGAGTGTGGGCCAGCACAAATTACGGGAAGTTTCTTCAAGGCGGTAAATGGAAGCCCCGCGGGCAGCCTATTTTATTATTAAGCCAAATGTCGGAGAAAAATGGAAAAAGCAGTGGAAATAGTGGTATAGATCTGGCCCGGACTGCAGCATGTATCATGTATAATGCACACTCCTATATGGACAGCCGACTCCCCATTATGCTTTTCCCTAATTAAATCCCATCGCATTCAGACTCCGCCGGAAGGGATGAGCAAGCCCTGCGGAAAACTGGGAAACAAAGCGAGTCGGACAGGAATACAGCCATATATCGCAGAGGTTTACTCCAGCAAAGCCCTTTAGTCAGCATATTTGAATTGGGATTGCAGTCGAGGACCAGAGAGTGTGCACCATGTGGTCGGGGTGGAAGTGGCGCAGCTCACATTGTGGTCAGGATTTGATGAGCTCAGTCGAAAAGGAAAATGGGGAAATCATGAGCCAGCCACGCGGGGCAAAAGCGAGTAAGTGAAAAAATGCTACCTAGCAAATATTTATTTAATGGAAGTTCTATCACGGAAAGTCTTGGTGAAGATTTAATTTCTATATTCCAGCACTATTGCTTAAGCTTTTGTAAAATATCTACTTTTCTCCGCAAATTATCAAATACCAAGTAGCAAGTAGTATTTCAACAATAAATTAACGATATTTAAATGACTATGTATTAAGTGTCTGTTTTTACTTTAGCTTTCAATTTGGATATGTTCCTTTATTTCTAGGAAACAAATACATATATTCCATTTAGAGACCGCACCAATTTGTCGCCATATAATTAGCTGCCCAATAAAAGAGGGAAATGGCACGCAATTAAGACCGAACGAACACCATAATTTTGCCCATTTGAGCACCTAGATTCGTTTTGGCCCGCTCTACGCAGTTGCTGTGTGCCAGATGCGACCGCAAATGGCACGTAAAAAGAAACATCCAGTTCCAGGCAAATGGTTGAGTCGCCCCCATTCCACAGCCACATCCACACCAATAGCCACATCCACGGAGCCCCGCAAAGAGTCGCACAAACAACGACATGCAGGACGACAATTATGCAATTTTTATGAGGCGCAAGTCAGAAAGTATGCTATGCCCTTTGAGCCCAGTTCACTGGGCACCGAGAAGGGCCAAGAAAATAAAAAGCAAACAGCACCCAACTGCAGAAGGTAACCCCGCGCCAAAAGGGGAGTTCGAGGTCACCAGCATATGTTTCTATATTCTGTTTCTCTATTCGATCGCGGTGGCTTTGCCTGGCTTAGTATTTCGCGTTCACCTTTTTTAATTGGAGCAAGCAAAGGGGATGAATTTAAGGTGCACAAATCCACAAAGCCCTCGAACTGTCACGGATTCGTTGGTAACTTGTCTCCAAATGCTGAGCCTGAGCTATCCAATGCTACATTTTCAACAAATTACGTTGTTTTTATAGTATTATAGCCCTTTTCAGATGAAAGAAAAACGAATCGCTTTTTCGTGGTACAAGTCCTCCGAAATATTTCATCGTTTCTCAATTTAGGTAAGTTTTTAAATATCTTTCAGAACAACTTGGTATTATAGCAAACTAATTCACTCGTCTGCAATTTCATCACTAAGTTCCGTGCAAATATTTATCCCGACTTTTTTTGAAAGATTATACCACTCAGACACTTGAGATGTTGACAGAACTCGTCGCACTTGCAGCACGGCGTGTTACGAATATTACGTATACGCACAGAGAGAATTCTAGAAAAGCGCATTAACGCACTCGACATGATGTTCTGGGGTGTTCTGATGCTCTGCATCCCAAATCAGCCAGGATGCACTTGTCGAAACGCTGTCCTCCTGGCGGTAAACTGCTATGTCGGAACTCACGCTAATCTTCTCGGGGGCAGCAGCTGCTGAGGATGAGCCGGCGCCGTGCTTGGGGGTTCCCGGCTTCGACATGGTGTGGGATTCGGGCGACGGTGTCTTCACTGGGTTGCTCGAAGGAACTGCGGGACACACAAGCGTGGCTCGAACGGGGCTCTATCAGGCGCACAGCAGCACTCGAGGATGGAAACCGAAATCGGATGCGAATCGGGCGGGAACGCGTTTCTGATGGGATGCGCAATCTTCGAACGCCTGGCGACGACTGCGAAAACTGGCTTATCATGGGAAAATGCGACGCCATCGCCATCGCCGGCGTGAAAAGCCGAGCTTTTCCGAGGCGAAACGAAGCCGAGCGAAATGGGGAGCAAAACAAACTGATGGAAAGTGAAATGGCCAAGTGAAATCGCCCACTCTGCCCACTCGCTCCCCCTCTAGTGCTGTCTCTCTCGCTCGCGCAGGGATGCTGCCGGGGAAAAAGAGGCGGTTGGGGGCGGGCCAAGTGTTGAAATGTTGCCGTAGGGCAGTTTGTTGGGAAGGAGCTGGACAGAGCGTGGCCAGATGGTTGCCCACCAACTACGCATTTGGTAATTCGACTCCCAATGGAGTTTTGTGTTGAAAAGTATTAAGTTTATATCCATTTAGATATTGTGTTGCAGATCTTTCGACTTTGTGCGCAATAATAGTAGTTTCTTGTATCTTGAGTGCATAACAATTACTTGAAATATGCAGTTAGACAAAGTGTGTTCAACTGATAGTTATAAAACCCTACCAATTAGAGTTAATGAACTACTTATTTGTTTGTGGCATAATTTTATAGTATTGTTAGCTTTGTCAAAAATAGATTAACACGAACTCTAGATACCAACCACAAAATATAAATATTTCTCAACCAACATTTGCATAAGCCAAGAAATCTTAAAGTACTTAAATGAACTTTAAACTTCAAGGAAACATTCATATACGTTTTTCCCCATCTGGCAACGCTCATAATGCAACATGCACGCACACTCGCGCAGCTACAGCTTCTGCTGAACGAATTCCGTTGCCTACTTTTGGGCGCGCTTAGTTTAGCGCCCACTCACTTTCGTCACTGTATGTGTGTGTGTGTTTGTGTGTGTTTCTCCTGGCCTGCGTTTGTGTGGGTGTCTTGCGTGGGTTTATGTAAAAATCCTTTTTGTCTTACTTTGTTTTCGGTGGCATTGTTGAGCAGACTCTTTATTGTCGGCGGGTTCTCGCATTCGCAGCCCTTCTTCTCTGGTTGCTCTGAGCCTTTTTGGCCTTTTTGTTTTGATGTGCTAATTTGTCAGCGCGCGGGAAATGCGCAAATCCGCCTCCCCGGACGACCCGGCCACCCCAATTCCACCCACTTCTCTGGCGAAATGCGCATTAGAAATATGCGTGTCCTAGGTCAAGCCGGCTGCGGTTATGCCCCCGAGGTGCTGTGTCTGTGGGTGGGGGCGTGGCAGCCCGGTCGAACAATTTCTGATATGGAATGGATATGGAAAAAGGGCCACAGAGCATAAATATTCATAGGGAAAGGAGGGCAGAGGTGCGGTGATATGATGGAATGGATTACTATTATGTGCTGACATCGAAGGCCATCCCCTTCGCAACTACCGATGATGCAGCTCGAAAATGGCTGGATGGCCAAAGTGAAAGTAATTTAAAGTTGGATGGGAAAAGCGCAAAATGCTGAAACCAATTAGGGGTAAGCCAAAAATATTGGATGAAACTAAAGCCAGCTTTGGCCTGGAAACTTCATACTCCGTGCGATTTTGAATTATTTCGATTGGCACAAACGCAAAAGATATTTTAAAAATATCAAAAGGTTGTTTCAGTTCAATTATATCAACCATATAAATTGTATGTTATACGAGAACAAATGATCTCCTCAAAATTTGCATGCACTTCCGCCAAGGCCAAAAGCAGATAAGTGTCATCATTTTTTGTGTTTTAATTTCGACACGCGCTTTAATTAAACAAATGGGAATGATGATGATGATGATGATGGGAGAAAACGCATAAAGCCGCCAGTCAGACAAAGGAATTAAGCGAAAGGCGGGCGAAGGAACAGCGCTGCATGCACATAAACAACGAGCAGCAACAAACACCATTGTCAGCCACAATTATCCAGGCAGGTGCTCCGAACCCACAACAAAACCCGCCCAGGAGGAGGATTTATGGGCGGGCAGGCGTTGAATGGGCACATGGGGAAGATACGCCTTTCTCGAGCGGTTAGCTGATGGTGAAGGTGTGGCAGACAATGGCTGAATGGGCTCCCAACGGATGAGGGAAGTGGGGGCTAAAACTGGGGTGGCTGCAATTGAAAGTGTGTAAGCCGATTGCCCAAGGCGGCAAAAGCTGCGGAGCACGGGTCCAGGTGGGCCAACCTGCGGATCCAAGTAGTTGGCTGAGTAGCTGGGTAGCTGTGTAGCTGGGTATCTGAGTATCTGGGGAGTTGGCAAAGCGCAAATATCCTATTTATGTCAATTCGCAAAGTTAAGCGGGAAAGTAGGAACTCAACTTCAAGGTTTTCCCACCAAACAGACGCTAAATTCCGAGAGATAAACAACGACTTGTCGGCAGTCAGCGAAACAGGAAGCAATGGCTCTTGGTAAACAAATCCAATCAATTTTTTTGGTGGCTTGGAAGTGGGAAGTGGCCATCTCAAGGGTGCTGTTCTTCAATGGGTTAAGAAATAGAAACAAATTTAAGCACTTTGTGCAAATTGTCGAGCCAAAAAGGGGAACACAAGCTCATGCATTTTGATACACAATTCAGTCTTTTATCGTATTTTACTAATTATGCTAATGAAAAAGAGCTAAATATATTTTTGGATACATTAAAGAGCCCACTGAATGCTTGTAACATTTTAAATCCCGCCCTACATTCACAGCAGCATCCTTCGGTTCCCCCTTGGAACCGCCCGCACCAGCAGGATCAGCCCGGAACACTTAAGCCCAAATGGCAACACAAACACACGTTCTGGAAGGACCAACAGACGAAGGATGACAACGGCGACACTTGAGCAAATGCGTTTGCCGAATCCTCCTTTGTGCCTCCTGCCTCCTGCCACCTGCCACGCCCCTTGAGCTGCGCCCCTGCCCCGCCAAGTGGCAGCCAATCTTCGGAAATTCCGCCGCAACGACATAATGTATGCGCTCGATATTTACGCATTTATTTATGCCGCTCTTTATTGGCTTTTTATCGTTCATTTATTTTGCTCGTTAGGTTCGCGTCGTCGTAGTCGCGAATCAACTTATTTGCCCAGCTTTTTTTGGACTCACAAAAGGGGGAGCGATAGGAGGGTCCACGACATGGAATGGATGCATGCGGTGGCCAAGCGGACGGATGATGGGGGGAGTATGGGCAGCTTATGGGAACATCGATCATCCGCCGGTGAAAGGTCGTTCGAATGGAATGCAAATGAAGCTTCGGTCACCGAAATCCCCGCTCTGATTGATAAGCGCCATCAGCAGCATCATTACCACCATTATCATCCGGCTCCACTCGCCCCAAATTGAAATGCAAAGTGTAAGCAAAGCCCGTGTTACTAACACCTGGTCCGGATTCCCCCACTGCGTCCTCCTGGCAGGCGAATCAACTAGCTCGGGTTCCACCCTCCTCCACCTTCCATTTTATTCCGAACCGAAATTTAATTAACATTTTTAATTCCCCCATTTGGCGCGGCTCAAGAAAGGCTCTCCCCACTTTCCTTGGAACACTTTGCTAAAGGGGGGTTTATTATTTATAGATTCAGCAACAAAAAACAGTGTAATTAGAAGTTTAGTCGTTCCACAAACGAGGCTCTAATGTTTTTTGCTGAGGAGAAAGTGAGTTTAATCACAAGACAGGTATTCAAATTTAAAATCAAATTCTTAGCAACTTAGCAATATCCTTTGATGTTTTGAGAAATCAATTTAAGTAATCTAATTAAAGCAGCATAAAAAGCCAGGCATTTATAAGATCACAAAATATAATTAAAATAGGCTTAGTGTGGTTAAGCTCATATCAAATGTATGTACACAATAACTTGTCACCTTAATTCGTTTTAATTACCCATTAATTGCCTATAGACCACCCAATTTCTCTCTCTGTACGCTTGGTATTCGATGTATGTATGTGCAGAAATCATTTTGAAATGGATCGTCTGTCCAATGAACCCGGTCTTTCCAGTGAGTGTGCCCTGGTCAGTCCACTCAATTAAAGCTGCAGTGTGGATGCCATTAAATGGACGTCTTTCCCTACTCCTATGCAACTCTTTGGCGTCTTCCCATTGCCCCCACTGGGCCCACTGCCTCCACTGCTCCCAACCGCTGACAAATTCGCTTGGGGCTACTCTGCTGAAATTCCATTGTGTGGCAATCCCACACAGAAGCATAAGCACTGTCACAGCCACGATGACCGCGCTGTTTTGGGGGCTATTTGCATGGGGACACCTATTTTTAGCCAGACAGTGGAGCAATGACTCTTTTATGTCCCGCGAGTGCGAATATGCCATTGGAATATTCGAGGGTAGCAAGCCAAACTGATTTGGATCGTTGGCACAATGAGAGCGCTACTACTCTACTGCTTGTGCCCTATATGGATCAGGATCATGCCCACTAGGTTGCAGATGCAGTTATTTAATACTAAAGAGCTGTTCGCTCCGTGGTGACCTGTGCCACCTACGAGTATATAGTCTTAGTTCTGCCGGCCAAAAGGCCATTCTAACCACTCAAGAACAGACATACCCGTACATGCATTTGAGACCCCCGAGAGCTGCCCTTCAGAAACACACACACACATTTGTGCGGCGGGGCGAACCATGCCCATGGGAGGCAATCGGTCTTGTGATAGGGAACACTTCCGACGACCTTGATCCGAGCACAATTTGGCCCCACTCATTACGGCGATGTGTACAACGTACGAGTGTTTCAGATTAATTAAAGCAGTCGGGCCAAGCCAAACAGCATCGCCATCGGCCGAGAAATGCCGACTGGCTGTCTGAGCCCCGCCACCCACGGCCATTGGTACCTAATCAGATGTATACATGTATATCGATGCTACTGGGAATGGGACTGTGCCTGGGACTGTTGTTTCTACTGGGAAAGTGTCGGCATGGGTGAAACACATTAAACGCCTCGAGCCATAAATTACGAGCCGTGCCAGCAGCAGTGCTGGCCACATAAATCTGAATTAGTGGCAAGCGGGGCAGCAAGCAACAAACAAAATCGAGTATCGATCTCACGATCCGTGGTCACTTGATGCCGGTACCTCGTAAATGGTATTCATAACTCTCACCCGCTCCACCAGGGATTCGGCGCGGCGCGCGAAGGAGGCGCGTTTGTCGGCAATGGACATGGTTGGACTGGGGCTCTGGATGCGGTTCGGGATCGATGACTGGGACTGGGCTATCCGGATGATGGTGGGAACCGACAAGTCACGCGGGGGTGTAGGTATCACCGGGGAACGCAGCTGAAATGAAAAGAGGGAGAACTTCAAACAGGCTGTTATCTATCTAATTCAGTCGATCGATATGGATTTAAGCTTGTAATAACTAAGCAAATATCACACGGCACACGCTAAGTCGAATCATATGCAAATACAGTGGACACCAACAAGAAGAAATGCCAAAGTCCAGTTCCTAGTACAAGTACAATCTATTCAGAAGCCATCTAGCTAGCCGAATTCCTTTTATTTCTATTCTTAGGGTTAAGCACTTTATAGTTTATAGTTCATATAGCACTATTTGCCAAAATGATATATTAGGGCAACATTCGAGGTGGAGGTCCCGGCCCCAAAAGTCGGAAATCTGCCGCGTATGTGTAATATTTTTGGCGGACCCAGAAGAAGACGGGCAACGATCAACTTGGCGCTGAAATGCAATTAATATGCAAGTGGCACCTCATTGTGATGGTACTATTCTGGTCTATTACCGTATGGACCGAATCGCAATTAGGGCGCAACTTCAACTTTGGGCTCGAATGTGTCAGCCACCGAGCTCGGCATAAATATTCGAGCGGAAGTTATCAACAACTGGCATTAAAATCGGAACGGGAAAGACGCGACTTTCGGCCGGAGACGATCGCATGCGATAAGAACGCGTCCAAGTCGGAGGAATACCGCCGTAGAACTGATGACACACCCGGTCCGAATGCTCGACTTTTGTAGCGTGGCGAGCATAAAGAGAGTGCGTTGAAATGGGAAATTCATTATTTTATTTTTAAACGTCGTCGCCCTCTCTTTCTTCGCAGATTGGCTTTTCCTCGCTTGTTTCTTGTTTCGTAGCAGATTGATTTATGGATTTCGCTGCAACAGGTGCGCTGGTCAGTTGACAGAGCGCCGAATGACCGCCGGACACACCCACTGCTTCCAATCTGGAAAACTGATTGGGACACAAAGCTGCATCCAATTTGCATAATCCCATCAAAGAGCACTTGCACCCAATTATGATAATTTCGGCTTGACGCACTAGGCATTATTGGCATCGAAAAATTGGAACTGCAGTTCAAATTCAAAAACAAGGTACGGCGAAACTAAAACAAGAGAGAATGCTACAGGCGAGTTCCCCGACTATTAGCTACCCTTTACTCTGTTAGTGAAATTGCAAGCGGGAATTTAAACATTTTCTGGCATAGCAATAGAAATTTGAAAAAACTAAATAAATCTGAATACTAAATCTCAATTTTATAGCTTTATAGTTTATACGGACGGACATGGCCAGATCAATTCGGCTAGTGATCCTGATCAATATGTATGATTTATACTCTCGAAAAACACTTCCTTTCACCTGTTACATATTTGTTCAAAAATAAATCTAGTATACTTTTTTTTAATCAACGAGTAATGGGAATAATTATATCTTTCATCGCAACCCGTTAATTAATCATGAGAGATTACTAAAGCTTACTAGTTCTGCCATTTGGTCTATAAGACATATTAGTATTGTAATTCAATTCAATTCGTTCAAGTCTAGCGTTTGTACTTCTTTTAGTCGAAATAATGGATGGAAGACCGTTTCAAGCCGGAGTATTGAAACCATCACTCATCGTCATCTTAAGTCGTGGTTGAAAAAGTAAAAAGGAGAAGGAAATTGAAGTATCGTTTTATATTTTACCAGCCCACTTTTCAGATAAACATTGCTAAACTCTCAGCATTAACTTTCAAAAATCGATGCGACTAGTTTGAATATCTACATTCTGCCGAACCTAATTAGAATGTAAAAACCTGAAGTTCTACGTATGTAAGTAGAACACACTAATTCTACACAACATTACCGAAATTACAAACCTCACTTAGCGAAGTTATACCCCCAATTTAATTTTCCTTAGCGGAGCTAGCCATTGCGACCGCATTGACAATTTATTAAGACTAATAAAAGTTCACCTGTTTTGATTTCAGACGCATAATAAGTTAAAATAATACAATAATATGCTTAATCGCGTATTGCTTATACAATTTACAGGCTAAAGTATTTTTAGGCTTATCTATTGATTAATTCTCTGAAAACAGTTTCCATGCGGATATATTATTTGTTAAATGGCAGTTGACTATCTTAAAATTGACATCCTACAGCTTAGCGGAATTTCCCTCACTTTTTAACGGTTATTTGCTCTATTTTCAAACGAACGCAATCGATGGTAGCGAAGAGCGTATCGATATACGCCAGTTTGTTGTGGCAGCGATGGTATCGCACAAACATCGATTCTAGTGCCAGCCCTATTTTTTGTGCAATTATTTATTAAAAATAAGCAACGACGTGAGCGAACGACACGACCCACGAACGAAGGCAACGAAATGGCAACGCGCGGCGGACCAATGGTCGCGGGCACCGATGGCAACGACTTCGAGTTCAGGCAGCGCGTAGCTGGCACATATCAAATTAGGTTAATAACACTTCGTGCTATCGCCAGCTCTCACCTACACTCGAAATTATCTAATTACTGGGGCGCCTGCGGCAGTAGATGCACCTGCAGGTGGCGCCTACTGCAGCCGATTGGCAGGTGGCGCCCAGCCAGGGCGGCGGAGCACCCTGGAGCTGCTGCACCCACCCACTTGCTGCTGCAGGGGGCGGGTGGGCAAAGTGCCAGCTGGGCAGCATGTGCGCCCCAGTAAGGGGCTCACCCACACAGATCCGCCACTGAACGACCACTTTCTCTGCTCTTTTAGCCTGCTGAACAAGTCCAGGTTGAAGTACTGCATCTTCTTTCACGCCCTGCTCTTCTTCGTGATGCTGGCCAAGCTGACGTCGGACATCCTGGATCGCCTGGATATCTTTGTGCTGGAGATCGAGGAGCTGGAGGTGCCACCGCCTCTGTGGTGGGAGTACGTGTGGGCCGCGTCGTTGCTCACCTCCTTCCTGGGCCTTTCGGCCGCCAGGGGCAACAAGGTGCGCGAAATGCAGAAGTATATGGTGGCCATCCTGCTATTCGCCATCCTGCCGCTCTTCTACTGCTTCGCCTACTACTTCTCGGACGTGTGGGAGTTCGCCACGCTGGACAAGTCGGTGGAGCTGGACGAGACAGACATCTTTGTGTGGCGCGTAAGTGGCTGGGCCTCTTAATCTCTGAAGAGCCGCCCTACTAATCCTTTGTTTTCCCGCAGGGCTATCCGTACGGCGTCTTCTGGTATGCCTTCTGCTTTGTGGGCTTCCAGGTGCACGGATTTACGCTGTACTTCGCCTACAACCTGGTCAAGGCCTGGAAGGCCAGAACTGCCACGCGCAAGTTCCAGTAATCTAAATACTCGCCAAACTAGTAAACGCCGGAAAGCAGGGCTAGTTGTAAATAATTTGGAAACTTGAAACTAACTCAAAACACTAGTGCACAAAAGCGTAATGAAACTATGGTAAATCTAAAGTTATGCAGCTGTTAAGGTATCGCACACTTAGTCATACAGGAAGGGAAACATATGGTCGAAACTGAGCGAAGCGTCGGTAAAGTTATTGTTAGTTGAAAGTTAGTTGAAACCGTTCAAATTGATTAAATAGACTCTTATCCATATACACATGTACACCTATACACATAGACATACATATATACACACACACGCAGCCTTGTGAGGTCAACTAAAGACAAGAAGCAACTGAAGCCACCAAATTTCCCCGAGTCGGAATAAAAACTGAAAACCAACCTAGAGATCACTTCATTTTTGCTCACTTACATTTCGACGTGCCTCGTGTTTGTTAGAAACGTTTTATATATATATTTACACATGAAAATATGCGTACATCAGTCTATGTTTGCGTCCGCGGATGGTTACTTCCTCGCCTAGTTGATAATTAGTTCACTTTTCTACAAGTTTCGAAACCGTTTCATTTTTGCCAGTACATTAATTTTGAATTTTATTCATCGAACCGCACAGTGCCATGCTGTGAGTCGTCTGGTCGGGTGGCGAACGTTTGAGAACTGCCCCAAACTATTTACAACCTTCTGTCACTGTTTACACACTACTATAAATAAGGATTCAAATGCAATTTGAGTGTTAAAGCAAAGTTCTTCAATTTCTGATCGTCAATAATACTGTGTAATGACAGGCATGTCGCCAAACTAAACTGAGAATTGAATTTTAATGTAATGATGTTTTTTAAATCGTAATTTATTATTCGAATTTTTAAGTAGTTTTTTAAAAATCGATCAATAAAGATGCATATATATTTGTTCTTCTGAGTGGGTTAAAAAACGCATTTTATTGTGGTTGATTTAAAACAAATTTTGGTAAGCATACCTATTAAGTCATATACTCATCTATTTATAATAACTTTAAAGAGGCAAATACAAGTTCTCAGCTTTATTTCCTGAAAAACACCACCAAATAGGGTCCTTCCCCCCATGCAATACAATCCAACCCAACCCCACAGGCCGTTGCAATGCGGCTGGCAGGCCGAGTTGGCCACAACAATCCAGTTTTAGTGACCATTTGTGCATCGAGGCGAGTGGAGGAGCAACAGCAGGCGAGCTTTGCGCAATTGTTTACAATTGGCGACGGAGAGCCAGGAAGCTGAAAGAGAGAGAGCAAAAGCTGTGGCGGAGAGCCAAAGTTTTTTCGCAGCATCCTTTTCTCCCTGCTCCGCCCGCTCTCTTCATTTTCCATTTGGACGTTGCCTGTGCGAAGAACGGATGCCGAATTTTCCAATACACCATTTCGGACCGAAGTAAACACGAAAAAAAATTGTGAAAAATTCAAAATTACGAAATTACTCGCATTAAATTTAAATAATAAACGACTGGTGGAGCAGAATGCGGGGCGAGGAGGCGACCTACAGGCGCACCACGCGCGAGAAGATTGTGCTGCGAGGGAACACAACCATACGCACCGTGGACTCCACTTCCACATACCTGCCCGTGATGAGTCCAGCGGGGTGAGTGCTTCGCGAGGGGAAAGGTCCAAAGGGGTGGGTGCCAGTTGGAGGCGCAAGGCGTGCCGAGACACTTGAGCGTTCCATGACTGTCGCCTCGCAATCGATTTTTATCTCGCGCTGCAGCTGATTTTCAGATACAGATACACTATATGTATGTGTGCGCATCCGAAACGGCCTTCGCTTGTGGCTCACCTCCGGATTATCGGATTCTGCCTACATGCACATTTAAATATGGACGAACCACTCCAGGCCCCCCAATGGCGGTGCTCTCAAACGTATGCTATAGTTTCTGGGTCCTCGGGGCAGGCCAACTCAAGAACCGGCTTCCTTCGGCCGCATGCAAGCCTGCCATTAAATTACATTGCCGGCAGATTATTGGGAAACCACTGCCGTTTGAGTAAATACTCGGGCATACGCGAGTGGAACGCCTTGCTTTCCCCAGAAATCGATGGAATCTTGAGCCAGAAGCTAGCGTGCATTGACCACAGTCCAGCGCGTTGGGTAACCCAAGGAGTTGAAAGTGCTGTGGTTTGACATCGAAGCGGGAATGTCCTTTAGACAATGAGGAAACTACGATAAGCAACTGTGGTCAGAAAGTAGACATTAGTAGAAATATTATGAATTTCATTTATTTATATATTGCATATATTCCTTCTTACATATCAATAGCTATTTACGATGAGCATATATGCACAACAAACATAAATCCTTTAAATTGAACTCCATATATTTGAATTTCAAGCAATTTTAAGAAAGTTCTCGATCGCATTTCCCAACTCCGATCGGCGGTTTCCTTGTTTTCCTCCAAGTCAAGATACTCTTTCCCCGTAATTTACCATGATTGAAACCGCCCCCAAGTAGCGCCCAAGCGAAACTTCCTTTAACCTCAATTCGCAGTCACACGGACGCACACCAGGCAACTGGGAAAACTACCCGGCCCGGTCCGTTCCGTTGCGGAATGGTAGTGGTGGTCGGTTTGTTGTGGACGCGTCGTCCAGTCGAGCGGTCAGTTTCAGTTGGCCTGCAACCCTCGAGTCGCCTGGTCGGGTCGCGTTTTCGAACTCCGAGTGCGAGCCAATCGAAGGCTCCGGGCGCAGACTGTCAGGTAGCAAAGTTTCCGCCCGAACATATCCGCGTGTGTTTTTAAATTCATAGTGAAGTGTCTGTGTCTCGTCATAATCTTTGTGACGCCGGCACAGCGCCATGTTCAACACCAGTGCCCAGAATTGGTTCGGCATGGGCCAGACAGCCGTGGATCCGAGCGGCGGAGTGGCTCAGATGCTCAACAACAATTCGAGTCTCTACAATCAGCAGCAGCAGGCGGCGGCGGCGCCACATTCGTTCATGCGCCAGCGATCGCTGACCAGCTCCAATCCCGCCCTGGAGCGCTCAAACGCCTTGGCCACGCGGCCCCAGTCGCCGCCCAACGTCCAAGTTCAGTACGAGGTGGCGGTACCCTTCGTCTCCACCTACCGGCACACTCCATACCACTCGCTCTGGGATCTGCACCAGTGGTAAGAGCTAGTAGAGATCTGTGGCCAAAAGCAATCCACCTTGTAAGATCTTACTTTCGCAGTTGAATTCCTTGACCTGGCAGTTGGTAACTACCCCGTTGGTTGGTCAACTATGAACCCTACAGTATTTCCTTTGTTGCATACAAGAAAGCCACCAGCTACCTTCTTGACCCCAACCAGTTTCCTTTCGCGAGTATATTTCTGCCAGTCATAATTGCCATTTTGCTGTAATTTGCATAGGACGAAATGTCCTGTGTTGTGCCAATGGGATTAGCATAAACACCTCTTGGTGACACGATTTTAAGGGGCCCATCATAACTACGAGTCCAAGGAAATCCGCCATCACTGGACTTTCCCATGCCGGGGTTTTTCCACGCTCAATCCGGCCTTGTAACACTTTGCCAATCAATCAATTGCTCAGTTCTAATGCAAGTAATTCCTAGATTATGGCCCATTGATTCGTTCATAGTAAAGGGAACAAATAGGCAGTGGCCTAGTTAACCGCTCCACTAATCATTTCCATCAGGAATCAGGAGCCGAGAATCAAAGAATTCGTGGGCGAGCACATAGAGGAAACATTAACCCAAATTCGAACGAGTACAGCTCGCAATATAAATACCAAGCGGATGTGCCAGGAGTCAGGCAATATGGCCGGGAATTATGGCTGTGCTGCTGGTGCTGCTGCCAACTTAATTAGCCAGGCGTAAAATATATTGCGGCCCACTTCCCAGACCGAGATTTACAATGTTGCCTCAAAGGCTTTAATGCCTCCAGATGACGCATGCAAAGGCGAAAAACACGTCAAAAATACAATTCAAATGCGAATACAAAAGTTAACAATTGTCGCCGACACGTCAATAACCTGGCCAGGAGCCAACGAGTTTATTGACCCCACCTGCGGTTTGAATACGCGCCCCCTTGGGAGGCGCCACTAACTCTTCGTTTCCCGGAAATTCCCGAGCATTGTCTGCGGAGGGGCAGGACAGGGCAGGATGGGAGGGTCCTCCGCAAGGGCTAAATAATATTAGACGGCTAGACACGAGGATTCCAAACGGTATATGTGTGTGCACACACCAGGACACGCGAGCCACTTGTCCGCGGCTGATAAAGCAAATGACCTTTGCGACATGGCCAAGTTGAATGGCAGCTCCATGGAGCCACCAAATAGTTTTGGGTAGTTAGCTATAAGTTTTAAAAATGAACCCATAGGTTTTTGTTTCGCGTTGTTGGGGGCTTTTATTTATATCCTTACCAGTTATCAGTTATATGTTATGTTTTTTCACAGACAGCCATATGCGATAAGGAGTTGTAATAAGTTAGTTCTTAATCCTTCTTAAGTGGCTTAATTAGATAGTATAGTATAGTTTTCCGCAGCAAGCAAATAAGAAGGTATTCCAAAGGTGTTTGAGCCCTCACTTCTGAAAACATAGTTTCCTATAGTTTACCATAGTTTGTTTTTTTCCCAAAAAAAAAAGATAGAATAGATAATACGTATTTCTATAGTGTGCAACATCTTAAAGATACATCTCAAAATACCTAATTAAATACGAAAATATATATGTATGTTCTTGGCACTAATGGCATTGATCGATCATATTATGCTATTATAGGTCAAGGCCTAGTATCGATTCCTCTTTCCTTTTATAATATACATATGTATCTATTCTACTCGGTAAGAACAATCAATGGATATCCTTTCCTCTTCCAGCTCATCCACACCTCCAACAAGCCTGTCGCACATGGCCCGAATGATGGACTCCCTGATCCTGGACTCGCTGTCCCCATTTGGCTTCACGAAGATCACGGCCACCAGTCGACCTTCCCGGAACGCCAGCTTGAAAAAGAGTTCAGATGGCGGGCACTCCTCGACAGCGGAACGGCACCGGCCCATCAACAATCTGGGCTCGAATGCACCTGGGGGATTGGGCATTGGCGGAAGTGTTCCGTTGCGCAGCAAGCAGCGGCTACCCACGCAAGGTTGGTGCTCCGGGTGGCGGGGTTTCCTATATAATCATTAAAATGCAGTCTCCGCCGCAGAAGTGGCACCACAACCGCGAGCCAGTCAGACGGCGCAGATGCCATTTCCGTCGCAGCAGCAGGATAATCGGTGGGTGTCCTCCCTGCGTCGGCGGGATCCCGAGCTCCAGCCCACACTACCCTCCATCAACAGCAATGCGAACAGCAGCAGCCTCAGCCAGAGCCACCACGGGAGTGCCGGGAACGTGGGATTGGCGGGCGCAGGAGCACCCACACCCGCCGCCAGCATGGGCGCAATGCGCCTGGGGCGACCAGCAAGGGCGTCCGCCATGACCGCCGCCCTGCGAAAGAGCCGATCCGTGGAGCGCCTGCGGGCCAGGAAGCTCAGCACAAACACCCAGCTTAACTTGAAGCACAAGCCGGTTAAGAAGAACTCGCTGGACGAAAACTCCAACTCGGATGACCAAGACGCCACCACATCCCTGGAAGACAACTCGCACGCTCAGTCCCTAGCCACTAGCCACAACACGCCCAAGTGCTCACCCAAGACCAAGGCCAAGCACTTCTCGCCCTTGGGCTACGAGGTTCATCTGGTGGACACCCTGGAGAAGGACATTCTGCAGCGCCATCCGTGCATCAAGTGGACCGATGTGGCTGGGCTCAATGAGGCTAAGACAATACTCCAGGTGAGCTCTTATGTTCCGATATCCACATATACATATAATATATGTATCTGCGTCATCTATGACTAGAATAGGTTGGAATTTGAGATCCTAAGATATAAAATTGCACCTCAGAGGCGTGCAGAAGACCTAAATAAAAAGTAGCTAACTTCATACTTCCTTTTTGCCCAAATAGGAAGCAGTGGTGCTTCCGGTAATTATGCCGGAGTTCTTCAAGGGAATCCGACGACCGTGGCGTGGAGTGTTGATGGTCGGTCCGCCAGGAACAGGCAAAACCATGCTGGCCAAGGCGGTGGCCACAGAATGTGGAACCACCTTCTTCAACGTGTCCTCCTCGACCCTGACCTCCAAATACCGGGGAGAGAGCGAGAAGCTGGTGCGACTCCTGTTCGAGATGGCCCGCTTTTATGCGCCCAGCACCATTTTCATCGACGAGATCGACGCCCTATGCGCCTCCAGGGGCAGTGACTCGGAGCACGAGGCCAGTCGGCGGTTCAAGGCGGAGCTGCTCATCCAAATGGACGGACTCAACGCGAGCATGCAGGAGGAGAAGGTGATCATGGTGCTGGCGGCCACCAATCACCCGTGGGACATCGATGAGGCTTTCCGGAGACGTTTTGAAAAGCGAATCTATATTCCTCTCCCAAACGGTAAGTGCCAACCACTTCCTTTCCTGCAGAGAATAATTGTAATATTATGCCCCAGAGGACACCCGATCGGCTCTGCTCAAGCTCTGCCTGAAGGACGTTTGCCTGTCGCCCAGTCTGAACACCGGAATGATCGGCGACGAACTGCAGGGCTACTCGGGGTCGGACATAAGCAACGTGTGCCGGGACGCCTCCATGATGGCCATGCGGCGCCTCATTTCCGGACGCACTCCCGATCAGATTAAGCAAATCCGTCGCGAGGAGGTCGACCAGCCGATTACTTTGCAGGATTTCCAGGATGCCCGTCTGCGCACCAAGAAGTCCGTGTCTGCCGACGACGTTGCCCGCTTCGAAAAGTGGATGGAGGAATACGGGTCGTGCTAGTTGTACGGGCTGCTGGCCCAGCACCCTCGATGATGATTGTATCCCATGTGTACTTCCAAGTCCCGATCGCAATTATTTGTAACCTGTATAAATCGTACTCGTTAGACGTAATGTTTTCGGTTTTATATACGCTTAATTGCTCAAGTGCCCCACGCCCAGCATTGCTCCTCTATGTACGTGCACACGGTAATCTGATATCTTATAAATACATAATATTATATACACTGAAAATATTTAATTTGTAATATTTATTCAAAAGAATCCTACTGTAGGCTTATAGCAACATAATGTATTTTGTAATCAACATATTTGAAAACAGAAACGAAATAAATTAATCAACACCTTTTGGATCCACAGACCCTATCAGGCCCTCAACTTGGCAATGGTGCTCTGGTACTCCTGCTCGACCACCATGTATTCCTCATGCAGCTGCTCCATGCGTTGTTGAATCGTTGGCAGGCGAGCACGCAGCATTTCAGTGTCCATCTTGAAGCGCTCCATTTTCTTCAAATCCTTTAACTGCTTGTAATAGACCGCATTAAGCCGTTTCTTAACTTCCAGGCGATAGGGTCGGTACTCCTTTTCATCTTTTACATTGGTGTAGAATAAACGCAACAGCTCGTACACTTTACGCACCTGGATGGGATTGAGCTTCAGAGCCTCGCGGGCTTCCCGCACCATCTCCTTGTTGAAGCCCTTGACTATCTCGCCCCGGGCAAACGACTTCAATTCCATGCAAGATCGCGCGTCCACAAAATTCCTCAAACGCTGGAAATCCTCAGATGGATCCTCCACTGTTATGTCCACAACATTCTTCTGTGCTTGATAAAACCTGTAAATGCTCTCGACCAATTGGGTAGCCAAGCCGAGTTTCTGGAAAGGCGGCAGTATCAGCATCTGGCTTATCCTGGGCCTCTTGTTTTGCGGATAGGCGTAGTACTCGTATACGGTGGTGTAACCAACAGTGGCGTACTGCCACTGGCAATCGTTGTTCTTGTACTTTTCGTAGCTTAAGGAGAAGAGAAGAGTACGTTGTTATTGAAACCAGCTGCTGAGTTTGGTAACAAAATAAGCCAATCTTGTCGCAGAAAACTTACCACAAGAAGTAGCACCACTGTGGATCATCAGTGTCGATGTAGGAGGCAGCGTCCACGAACCACAAGATGAACGTCTGCAGCCGGGCAAAGAACTTTAAGAATGATGAGCTCTTGTAGTCGCACTGGTAGATCTCGAAAAGGCGCTCGCTGCCGTCGTCCGATACCCGCCTGTATTCGCTTATCTTCTCACCGAAGGGCTGAAATTTGTCAGCCTTGTCCAGTGTCTTGAGAAACTCATCGAGATTGATGAAGTAGCAGCCGTCCGGCAGACTCTGAGCAATTGTGCTGACGACGTCGTCGGCCTTGATCTCTCCACCGGAGATCTCATTCACCCGTTTGCCGTAATCGACGCCAAGGTAGATGTGCAAAGGTCCTGCCGTGTACATTACACGGACGTGCAAGTCCTGGTAGCCGAAGATCGTCTCGGTCTCCCCGAAAATCTGGTGGGCCATTGCGGGATGAAAGGTCAGGGCATCATTGTTGATGTCGGCCTTGTCACGGACTAAAAACGGAACCATTGCAGGGCTACCTCGGTAAGAAACAATGATACTTACTCAGCTTAAAGTCTACCACTTCGAGAGCATCAATCACAAAGTCCTGGTACTTCTCGATTTGTGCCATTGTGGGGTACTTCAAAAGGCGGCAATCAGTTCGCTTCCGCAAATGGTGGACCAGAAGATCTTTCCGGAAATTTTTACTTGTGACTGTCACGTAGTTTGAAGCTACCTTGTTGCTTTAAAAATCCAAAAGCACGTTGTTTATAAAACCAGACAGCTTTTTGCGGGTGTTCTAGCGCAATTTTCGCGGCTAAGCAAAGTGATTGGCTTTCCAATAGTGTTGGACAACGCAAGACGGTGAATACAACACTAACCACGGATAGGGCTGTCAGATGTGTCGTTTAAGCGATAGTTTAACTAACAAATATGTGTGGATTGCAGGTTTGGTAAGAATGAGATTTATTATAAAAGTAATTATATCATTTTATTGCCATACAAATATTAGTGTTTTTCAATCAGAAATTACGCAGATAGTGTTGTTTCGATTGTTAAATCTCTGACAACCCTATGCGATATTTACCGTTGTTTTCTTGATTTCGCAGTCTTCCATTTTTCTAACAAATATTGGGCCATATTTTGAGCTGAAATCATAAAAAAACGTTTTGGAACGTTTTGGAACGTATTTTTATCCTTAAAAAAATATGTTTGAATGTGACACATCTCGCTCTGGTACTATCACTTCAAAATTCACCTTTTCAACACTACAAAATCCCGCAGCCAACTTAACACAGCATTTGTAAGCAAAAATTTGTGCGGAGATTATTATTAGAAAAAAGCCGCTTTTGCATCCAACAACTTTAAGAAAAGGAGCAGACAAACCAACCAGGTTGGAAACAAGACGACGTTTATCATTTCCCATAGTGACAAACAGTTTAAGTAGATTCCGTAGCAGGGCAAAGGCGAGATATAGGTAGGTTCGAAAACTGCTTCGTCATATCGGCAATAATTGAAGTAAACATTGTTTTGTAGAACACAATGGACACCTATTTGTTTGATGGCGGCCGCATCACCAAGATGGAGGTGGACTACGAGCCGGCGTGCAACGAGAAAATCCCCCTGGCGAAAGAGCTTGCCAAGAAAAACCCCGACGCCTTTCACGAAGCCATCGAGATGATGCTACAACTGGAGAAGCAGACGCGCCTCGGCGCCGACATGGTTTCCTGCTCACGAGTCCTGGTTGCCATCTGCCAGATCTGCTTTGACGCGTCCAACTGGAACGCGCTCAACGAGTACGTGTCCCTGCTGGTACGCCGTCGGTCTCAATTGAAGCAGGCCGTGGTCAAGATGATCCAGGAGTGCGTCACGTACGTGGACAAGACACCCGACAAGGAGACTAAGCTGAAGCTTATCGACACACTTCGCTCGGTTACCGAGGGCAAGATTTACGTTGAGATCGAGCGGGCCCGTCTTACTAAGATTCTGGCCGACATTAAAGAAGCCGATGGCGATGTAGCCGGAGCTGCCACCGTCATGGAGGAGCTCCAAGTGGAGACTTATGGCTCCATGGATAAGCGTGAGAAGGTGGAGCTCATCCTGGAGCAGATGCGCCTTTGTCTGCTGAAGGAGGACTACGTATCCACGCAGATCATTGCCAAGAAGATCAGTATAAAGTTCTTCGACGATCCGGCACAACATGATCTCAAGCTGAAGTTCTACTATCTAATGATTCAGTTGAACAGAGACACCTCCTTCCTTAATACTTCGCGCCATTATCAGGCCATAGCGGAGCCTCCTCGCAAGAAGACTGGCCTTACACCCGTAGACTCTGCCGCGTCCACGGATGAGCAAAAAAAGAAGGATGAGGACAAGAAAAAGAAGGAAGAAGATGACAAGGATAAGAAGCCAGAGGTTGCTACAGAGCCTGAGGTCGAAATCGAACTAACCGAGGAGCAGAAGAAGGAACTGACGGAGAAGCTAGTTTGTGCCGTGCTTTATTGCGTTTTAGCTCCCTTCGACAACGAACAGAGCGACATGATGGCACACCTTTCGAAGAACAAGAAGCTGGAGGAAGTGCCAGCCTATAAGTAAGTACATTTGATTCGAACTCAATGGAAAAATTTTATTTTATTTTCCATTTATAAGGGAAATTCTGCGCTTGTTCATGTCAAAGGAGCTGATCAACTTCGACACATTTAATGCAGACTTTGGGCTCGTGTTGGCTGAAAATGAGATGTTCAAGGATAGCACCAAGCATGGCAAGAAATGTATCACCGAGCTTAAGGATCGTCTAATAGAGCATGTAGGTCTTGTTGCTTAAAATTACTACTAATTATAACTAATTGCTACTGATTATTTCATAGAACATTCGCATCATTGCCATGTATTACTCCCGCCTGCATTTGGCGCGCATGAGCGAGCTGCTAAACCTTCCCACCAGCCGCTGCGAGGAGTATCTCTCTAAGCTGGCCAACACCGACACCATCCGCGTAAAGATCGACCGTCCCGCCGGCATCATTTACTTCACCCAAAAGAAGAGCGCCTCCGACATCCTGAACAACTGGGCCACCGATGTCAACCAGCTGATGTCCCTGGTCAACAAGACCTGCCACTTGATTAACAAGGAAGAGTGCGTCTACTCCGTCATGTGTGCTGTCGAGGATTAGTCCTGTTCCATAGGTGCTTAGAATAGTGTTTCCCCTTTGAAGCGCATACCCACACGCAACTGTAATTGTACTAACTCCTATCCATCAACATTTCGATTCTCTTTGTGAAGTTTGTATTCATTGAATGAACTACAATTATTAAATGAATCCCCCATTAAATGTCAATGCAATTCAGTGCAGTTTTTGCCAGTCACTGGTGATTTCTGCCGGTATTTTACAACACTTTTGGGGGTGTGTGCAGAGTGCTTCTTCTTATCCAGGGAAGTCAACATGGGCGTAGATCTAAAAAAAAATTATTAAAATTGGATTTAATGTTTAGTGTCCAATAAAAGAATACAAGTTTATGAAAAGTTTATAAGCTCCTCTCCAAGGGGATATGTCTGGGCTGTATAGTATAAAGTATAGTATTTTCTATTACCCAGCTGTCAAGGTAAAGTATTTTTCTCAAATGGGTCCGAATCATCCCCTTGCATCCCCTTTTGACGGCGTCACTGGATGCTTGTTATTCTTGTTAATTGTGCCATAGCAAACCGCACATTTCGCAAGTCTGTTTGAAATCGGTATTGTTATTACTTAAGAATGCCAAAAGAAGATTGTAAATACTGGGATAAGTGCTATCAGCAGAATCCCGCACATTTGTCAAAATACAATCATCCAAAAAAGCAAGAAGAACACGAAGTGGACGGCGCAGAAGGCAAAAAAGTGGCGCCAAAAAGAAGTGCATCCTCGCAGTCCGGTGAAAAGGAAAAGGGAGAACAGACCGAGCCGGTGGACAAGGATAAGTCCAATACGAGTGCTTCAAGTACGGAGATGGTGAACGAGGAAACGGCCAAGGGCAGTTATGAAGCCGAAACTGAGGAGCTTCACAAAGAGGCTATGAGCAACATATCCGGAAAGAACTATATGGAGATCCTGGAGAAGCGCATCCGCCTGTCCGTGCAGAAGGAGTACGACAATCTGTGTGAGTCTAACGAGTTCATCCGACACAAGTTTCTTGTCGAAATGCCGCCGGACTTCTACGAATTTTGGAAGTTTGTGGGAAGCTTAAAAATTGATCCTTCGAAGCCCAAGGACGCTGGCTTGGAGCACCTAGACAAAGTATTTCAACTGCAGTTGGTAGGTCCCTTTGAGTTCCTAGCCGGCAAATTTCACGGCGCTAAACTAGGCGAACCGGGAGACTACCTGCGCCACTGGCGTTTTTACTACGATCCACCAGAGTTTCAGACGATTTTCGTGCGCCGAGGCACTGGGATTCACTACGGTTACTGGCGCGATGTTCCGCAGGACAAGGAAAATCTGTTAATAGCCCGCAACGACTCTGCAAAAGGCTGTGAGTTCCAATTCGTCGCTGGAAATGCCTTCGATGCATTCCTATACTACCTGGAGCACGATTTTGCGGCCACTCCATTCTCAAGCGGGCAGTTGGCGGTGACCAAAAAGGCGGTGCCGAAATACTTGAGTGACAATTCCCTGGAACTGGCCCAGCTGGACCGACTGCAGCGGGAGCGCAACAAGCGTGTTGTGGCCAAGACATTCCACCGAGCCGGCATTGTTGTGCCCTTTGACCAGAAGACAGAAGTGGGCTACCGTCCGCTGGCCGTCAGCGATTCCGAGCTCAAGAAGATGCTGGCAATGCTGGACCGGAAGGACGTCGATAATGGAGCCGCCAAGCAGGCGGTTCTGGAGAAGCTACAGCCGGTGGCCAACGCAGCCAACATAGCAGTTGATGAATCGGACTTTGGGAGCGCCCTGGAACTAGGCATCGATATGTTCTGCAGTGGGCACAAGGAGCTGCACATGCTTGCCTCATCGTTGCTGGTACCTGCCTATTCAATGCTTTCCCGTCCGCAGTTCATAGCCATCGCCAAGGCGCACATGGAGCAACGTAGTCGGGAGGTCAACCTCAGCATTTTTGAAGTACTTAAGTAGTTCGATTTTTATTCCGCAACCGCATCATTTTTACAAGCATTAAAACTAGGAAGTTGAGCACAGCCAAAAGTAGTTTCACATGTACAAATAGGAGCTCTCCTTGCGCGGAGGGATGTAGCTTGAGCTGCAGGCCACGCCAGCGCCTTGAAGTACCTTGATCACTGGCTGGGCAGCTGTGGAGTCTAGGGGTAGCTTGTCGGTGTAAATAACGAAGGAGGTAACGGGCAACTCCATCTGATCCCGCCAACTGGCAACTGCAAAAAAAGGTGAGCAGATGGTGAGATGATTAACCCTTTTCTTTCTCACTCATCACTCACCGCCTGCTGCAACTCCAGCAATAAAGTTAGGAGCCTCTAGTTCAGTGATTTCCTTCTGGTTGGCACCTATGCCGCGGACAACGGCAATGTGATCCCGGTAGAGCTGAATGTCCTCGCTTTTGAACTCGACCTTTGGCTTAAGCGTCAAAGTGATCACTTTCTTGGCTAGCTTAACGTACGGTAGTAGGAGTTCCGCAACCTCGCCGCTACTGGTCAGGTCCTCGTTGATTATGGCCAGCAACTGTTTGGATGAATGACTCCAGTGCAGGGTCGAATTATTGGCAGGAATGGCGCACACGCGCTTTGCATCTTTTGCCAGCAGAGAGGAGGCGAAGTGAGTGACATTAATGCCCTCAATAACCACCAGCATCTCGCTCTCCACAGTGGCAGCTTCCCCATCGCAATCATCGTCGAACTTCAGCTGCAGCCTGCGAATCCAAGATGTTAGGACTACGTAAATAAGTTTAGGTCACGCACTTCTCCACTGGCTTTAGGTTCTCCAATTCATCCTCCTCGCAGTCGTCCCAGAAGGCACGCGATGAGGGTATATTTAGTTCTCCAAATCCTGGACAGCTCATCGTGTAGGTTGTGAATTAATAAAAAGGTGAAATTATAATGATGAGCTGAATTCCGGTCACTATGTTTTTTTCAGGTCATCAGTGTGACCATGTGCTGAACGCCGAAATAAACGTTTCTCCATTTTAATATATTACTTTTGCAGATACTATTTAAACACTTTTGGTTCTTTTTCTGAACTTAAAAGGATTTGGCATGTCAATTAAAGATTTAACAATAAACTAATCCCAAAATCATGTATCGACAGTATTGTTTGGGCTTTTTGAGAATTGGTGGAAGTTACGAGCTCTGAGCAAAGGAGAAATCAAACTTCAATTGTTGGGGCTAGGCCACTATTAAAACAAAAGTGGTTCTAGCTTATTAGTTTTTCCAGATTAAATATTTTCGACGATTCCAATTTTTTTTTAAGTTTAAACGAAGAATCCCGCACACGTTCCTAAAAATACCAGATCAGCATCGCAGCAGAAGCAGCGCTCAAGCACGGTCATACTGAATACAAAAAATGCAAGATGCAGGTCCATGTTCGAATTGGAAAACCACTTTGATCGCTAATTAGAAACCGATTAAGAGCCGGACGTAGGTGAAAATATTCCGTACGGTAGCGCGCTAGGACAGGTCTCAAAGTTGCTGATTAGCAGTGGGAGCAAGCGCGCAAACCAGCGCCATGAGAAAGCGAAGCTCACGTTGTAACTCTGACACTTTCAAGGAGGAGCAGATGGACCACAACGGTGACGACATCAGCCTGCTGCAGAGGCCGCTGCGCACCGCCCACACGGGATTCGAGGAGGCCCGCCGGGCCTATGAGGATGGCACCAGCGAGGTGAGTCTCATCTGAGTGGAGTACGTGACTCAACTGTGGCCCGCAATGGCGGAGGCTCCTGCGCCCCAGTTTGGTGGATCCCCGGATAACAATCCGCTTCTCCCACAGGTGCGCCAGCTGCTCAGTCTGGAGTGCAGTCTGATCTACGAGTGCAAGGTTTGCCGCAACATGTTTCGCAGCCTGGCCAATTTCATCAGCCACAAACGCGTCTTTTGCTGCGTCAGCGCTCGTTCGGCGAATGGCAGCGGATACACAGTGAGTGGGCAGTAAAGACAACCCCATTACAAGATCTCTAATACCATAGGATGTAGACTAATCGCTGTTAATTCTCCCCCAGGATCAGAATTCCACTATGATCATACAAACGGGTGGTGGTCCGTCGCCGCAGGACATAGAACATATGCTACGCAGCAGAAGCACGGGATGTTCGCCTGTTCCCCGCGACGTGCGTCCCCTACGAGGAGCAGGTGGCGGCGGAATAAGGGACCTGAGTGGTGTTATAGAGCGCCTGCGACGGGAAAAGGCTTCATCACAGGCCAAGCGCAGCTCGCCCACTGTTCTGCAGCTGGAGTCTGTGCCAAACTCTAGCCAGGCCGTTTATCAGACCATCAAAGTGGACCAGGACGACAGCATAAGGACGGAACTGGACGAGGTGCATCGCATGCTTAATCCATCTAAAACCATTGTGGGACCCGACGGCAAGGCCTTGGCAACCGTTAAGTTGGAAAACAATGCAGGCAGCGACTCCAACGAAACCGGCGAGCAGTCCATCAGCGACGAAACGGAGACGAGTATTTTCTGCGAGATCTGTACGACTACCTAACCGAATAGGCCTTGAATACAATTAGTGATTGCTGTGTTTCCTAATCTCGTTCACAGGCAATCTGACTTTTCAGACGCACAAAACGCTTGAGGTGCACATTCAGAAGCATCACTCATCATCGGCGTTTGTGTTTCAGTGCCCAGCCTGTTCGCTGACCTTTCTGCAGGCCGCTGCTGTTATTCGTCATTTGTCGAAGGATCACAAGTAAGTTCCACTTAACCTATCAATGGTCGGGGTTTATATATATTATATATTTTACTATTATAATATATAATATTCTACTTCAAGAAACTTCCAAGGAAACAATCCAAGTTCCTTTCTACTTATGTGCGTTTTTAAGCCCTGAATCATAAAAATAGAACAAATAATCAAAAATTAAAATAATATAATACATTTTTATAGGGATATTCTTGTAATGTGTGAACTTATATTAATGTTGGTCTTTTTGCAATTTAAATTTTCAGGAAACCAACTCGGCGCATTCGAATGATGCGGAACACTATCCTTAAGCGACGCATTCAGCAAGGGGATGTGCAGCCGAAGGGCCCCTGCCGGGAGTTGAAGCGCCTACAGCTCTCCGACGACGTGGTGGGCTATGTCCCTGAGCCACTAGATGCCAGCGGTGAGCACCGTAAGATCATGTCTTTGTGTATCTATTGCGAAAAATCATTCGAGCGTCGCGCTGCCTTGTCAACACACCTGCTTAATTGTCGGGCGAAGCAGGAGGCGCTGGCCAAGCCGGCTCCCTCTGTCAAAAAACTGAAGACGAAGAGCAATGATTCCAGTGTGGATGCAGCTGATGAGGATCCAACTACGTCCATAGACCTGCCGAAAAAAGAACCGATCAAAACCGAGGAAATTACTCTGAATGAGATGTTTGCCGATCTACCAGAGCCGAACGACTCATTTGCACCTGGTCTGCACACAGTGTCATTGGACCAGCTTAACTTAGGCAATGTAAGTGACTCTGCTAGTGACGAAGCCTCTAACAGCGACGACGAGCACGAGCTTACACCAGGGGCCGGACCTGAATCCAATGCAGATGCAGAAGATGTCAAGGGTAAGGCCAAGAAGAAACGTAACGTCCCAGTTGAGAAGCAGCTGCGATGTCGCTGTAAGATCTGTCACAAGCAGTTCAATGCCCTCGGGAATCTACGTCGTCACATATCCATGTTCCATTACCGCGCACGCCGTTTTGGCTGCAATCTGTGTGAATATCGCGCATTTAGGCGCTACGATATAGTTAATCATTTGGGATTTACTCATAAGATAGAAGGAGACCGGGACCAGCTGACGGAGCAATATGTGTCCACCCACGAGTGCGAGTACTCCCGAGACGATGTTGACGGAGATATAATTTTGCTGGATAAGGAGGAGGAGCTTACAGTGATGGAGAAGGATGCTAAACCCCCTATCAAAACCTACGAAAGGCGCTTGAAGCATCTCAAAACCCTAAACGAATCTGTAGGTGAAGTGCAACCCAAATCTCCAACAGCCGCGATAAAAGAAGAACCCGGCCAGGAGCCACTGGAGGGCACTCCCACGCCCAACAAAAAGCGTCGCAAGTCTCGTACCCAAATCTCACCCGAATCTGGAGAACATTCCCAGGAGAAGCGTCCCATCCGTAAGCGCGTTAAAGCGGTCAACAAGGACTTCGTCTACGATTTGGTCAGTTTCAAACCGGATGGATCAGGCCAGCAACCTCCGGGTGCGCAAGCCGTAGAATCCATGCGGGCAAAGCTGCGTCGTCCGGGGCCGGTGGGCAACGATGAAAGTAAGCCCAAACAGTACGAAGCCTACATTACGGAAGAGAAAAAGCATCTTGTGTTCGGCATCACACGGCGCATAATGCTGGAACTGGTGAGCCAGGGTCTGGCGGTGTCTGCTACTCTGCCAGAATTGCCCTCAGAGCGACCGCAGATACGACCGCGTCTTATCTCGCACTCGCGCAGCGAAAGCGGATCGCAGCAAAAGCAAAATATTGTAGAGACTACAGTGGATCCTGCTCCGGAAACCGAGAGTTTCATCGAGAAGATTGCGAAGCGAACGGCAGCTGCTGGCAAGGATAACGCTGTCATCAGCAACCTGTGGAACAAGGTCAACACTGCGATTGCCCAGCAGGAGAAACAGCAGAAGCAGGAGAAGCAGGATAAGAAGGAACAGGAGCCGATTCAAGAGACTCAGCCGGAGGAAAAGTCGGAAACAGAAAAATCAAAGAGCCCTCTGCCAACGCCACCGCCACCGTCACCGCCAAGTATATGCGAAGCAACCGTGCCCGAAACGCTGGCGACCACTGGTATGGATTGCCTGCGTGGAAAGGGCAGTCAAGCGGGAGCTTCGACAGTGTTTCCGGCCCTGCCCAAGCCGCCATCCGTTTTGCAGGCGGCTGCCAATGGGACCATACAGTTCACTCTGGACAGTCTCCTGCGAGCCGCCCTGCAGAACTAAACGGAACCGGAAATGGAAGCCACCGCCACCATCATCGTTTCTACTTTCACGGCGTTCGGTTGTCTTTTCCTACTGGATTTTTCCTCAAACTTTTAGCTGGTCGCATTCGCATCAACCGTTTTGAATGTAATTCACTAGTGTCCTTATTGTAAAACCAACTAAATAAGAAACAGAATCCCTAGATGATAAATACGCTTCGAGTATTACGCGGTAAAAACAACCAAAACGAATTGAAAATCGTAGCATAATTTTGGGCTATTAGCAAATGTTTGTTGTTTGTGTGAAAAGTACAGATTTTTTAAAATGTTATAGTTAATAATGTATATGTACCTAATTTTATAATCCCGCATAAAGTAAAACACGCAAGTGTATACGGTTGTTGTCATTGTGTGCATCAGATTGCCTTGCCAGGACCTCAATCAGATTGTATATTTCCCCTAAAATCGATCACATCCTTATTTACTTATACCTATAATTATTGTGGTGGACCGAATTAAACAGTTTTTGTAACTTTTTTTTATATAAGATAGATTTTGTACTAGTTGCTTATCAAACTTATATGTATAATATATTATTTTTTGTTGTACTTTTGTTTGCTCGCAAGGTCGCTTCTAAAGCATACCAAAGCATTACTCTTTGTCGACCAAATCGCTGCACTGTAATTCGAATTAGGATGATGGAAGAGCTTTGGATATTAAGTTTGTTGACGCTTCATCTTGCCATCTATCATACATCCATCGCCCCACCAGCACCTAATTAGCATTATTATATTCAGGAACATCACAGCTGCGGAGTCGAGAACACGACGACTTCTCCATGATGTTGCATAAATTTGTTACTCAAAATGTTAATTGGCAACTAGCCGAAAGTTAGGAGCAAGTCGAACAAGGCAGTCTGCTGCACACAAAAACAGACCAGATACATGTTTATATATATATATATATATATATATATATATATATATTTATATTTTATACATAAGACACGTTGACGCGGCAAGTATTTTGCCCAGCGCAACAGACGACGGAAGGAGGAGAGAATCACTCACAGACATTTGGCAGAGTCCTGATCTACATGAGTGGTTCCACGTATTTATATATCATTGTAATGTACAAGGTAGAGCCTTAAATCAAATCACCAAATGATAATAAATCCTACGATAATCACTAACAAATATGCTCGCAATGTGAACGGATGCCAGAAGGAGGGGCAACAACAAGTGTCCAATTTTCCGACGGCCTGTTGTTGCGCCAGTACCAGTACAGCCCACTGGTGCTGTGGAGCTCCAGCTGGATGGAGCAGCCGTGAAATAGAACAGGTCACCAGGCAGCTGTGTACCCATGGATGCTGTTGCTCCTACTGCCGTTACTGCGAACGTCCCACAATGGAAATTGTGTCACGGCCAGGAGTATGGGCGGATTTGGGCAGGGACTAGGGTTGGCACTGGGCTGGGTTAGGACCTGGGCTTTAGCTGGGATGGGCTGGGATGGTGGAAAACCGAAACTGGGCCACACTTTAAAGCTAAGCGTGTGCGTATCTGTGTCCGTGTCGGAAAATAGAGAGACGTGGAGCGTGAGAGAGCGAGCTGGCGAGGCGAGGCGCGACTGTTTGTAATTGGAAACCGAAAGTGAAAACGCCCAGGCCTTGAAATCCTCGACAGGGGCCGCACAGATATGAACTCGGAATTTATTTACCAGGCGGCGAAGGGGGCAGCCCTGTCAGCCCTCAGGCAACGCAAATTCAATTTTTTAATTCTTATTTATTTTTTGCGCAAGTAAACAAGCTTTATTGGAATGTATAATCAAAAACGTTTTAATGGAAAAAGGTCTTTAGTTGGTTTTTAAAAGTTGTCCAAATATATTAAAGGCAGATACTGAGGCATTTGGACAAGTAGAAACTACATCCTTTGATTTTCTTTGAAAGGATGGAAACATTGAATTTCGGTAATACCCATTACACATAGATTACACCATATATGTATGTTCCGCCAGGTAAAGACGTTTGTGAAATCAATTTAAGAATGCCACTTGCAAAGGCTTTGCGTTCGCATAGAGCTGCGGGCACTGAAGCAAAAGCGAAGGCAATGCAAAATACTTATCAAACCTTCCACCAATGCCAAGCCCACTTTGCCTGGGCAAATTTGTGCTGCATAAACTGATTAAGTGATTTCAGGTTCAGGCTCACGAGCAGGTGGAGGTTGGGCTCGGAGGTGGCATCCATGTCGAACGCAGCATGGGGATCGTCAACAAAGCGCTGGGAACAGGCAGCTGGCATTGAAGGGCGGCAAAGTCATGTACCACAACATATACACACATACGAGTATAGCACTCCCACATACTCCCACAGAGAAATTGCTGGCAGGTGCCAGTTCCTTGCAATCAGATCCCTTCGCAGCAAATGGAGGTACTGACTCAGAAAGGACCCTCCAACCAACCGGGAGTCCTGCAGCTGCAAAGGAAACCAGGATGGCGAAAATACGAGGAATGAAGACTGCGAGATGGCTCTTAAGGAGGCTGTGCCTCATGGCCTATAAATGCGGGTAACTCGCCCGCAAACAACAGTTGCCGTTTATTGGAGAGCGTGGAATGATTTTTCCCGGAATAATTTGCAGCCGCCCGATGAACTCGTACATACTTATGCTTATGTGCTATTGAAAATTTAATTAAAAATTAATTGACACTTCTGGAATGGCCTTGAGAGCATATAACATGGAACACCTCCCTAGTTTCCAATGGCTTCTCATTTACAAAACATTGCTTCTCTAACGTTACTTTCAATTCTACGATGTTAAAGGACATTTCAGGCCATATCCTTTCATATTTCATATTTAGTGGCATCAGTTAGCATAGTTGAATAGTGATCAGAAATTGGTTCTAGAATACAACTGTGTTTATTGGATCATATACTCATTAAAATGTTGTAAAGCGATATGCGTTAGTCGAGACATTTTCCCACAAGGATGTTTAAATGTTTAAAACCAATGCTATTTTCTAAGAGAGAGTCTACTATTTAATTTGGGACCAAACACAACTAAATGGAAAAACAGTTGCACCAGCATGTTCCCATCGCCAAATCCCATACATCGCTCATACGCCGTGGGGTACGAGACACTTTGGATCCCCGTTGGGCGCTACTTAAAATCAAATTAAGATAATTAAATCGCCGTCGTGCAGGCTGAATATATTTCAATTTGGGTCACACACTAACTTGCATGGGAAGCAGCTCGGAGCTTTCCCGCCAACGCTGGCACTACCAACATAGCCCAAGGGATTGGGTGGGGAATGGCCCGCCGCCCGACAGCTCCACTCCCGCCGGAATACCTTCTTTCTCGCGGCGGCAGCTGCGTGCTGTAAAATTTTTGGAGCTCAGCAAGTGTTCAAACTGTACTAAGTACTGTTTATTTACTCGCCGCCCATTTGAATAGTGGCGGAGCGCATTATTACCGATTATCGCCGGGCGGAACAGATGCTGCCGCCCCATCCGGAGTCGCTGTGGGTTGCCAAATAAACAGGGACGGCTAAGACAGGGGGTGGGTAATGGGTGTTCCTGGGTGGCTGGGTAACCTACTAACATGGACGCACCACCAAAAAAGTGTGAGATAGATAGAGAGAGAGCGAGAGAGCGAGCAAAAAGGAATGAAAAAAGCTCGGGAGAAAGTTGGGAAGATGAGTGAAAGGAGCCGCGCTGCCTGTCATCTGTTGGCGGGTTCGCTGGTGTTGTTGCCGTAGGACGTTGAAGGACACCACCAGCAGCAGCCGCATCGCGAGCAGCATCACCGCCTGCGTCTGGCGCTCCAGTGTTGTCCTAGTCCTAGCCGAACCGAACCAAAACGAACCGAACCGAACCGATAGGAACCGAAACGAACGGCAGACGGAGTTCGTTTGCGGCTCGGATTCTCGATGCTCAAATTCCAAGCTCGCCAGTCGAGTTTCGGCCGTCTAACCCAGCAGAGGTGTGCAGCGGACAGCAGTTGAACCACCGCAACCTACAGCACCATCAGCAGCAGATAGAATAGCTGTGGCCACAAGAGAACGGGTGCCCTGCCCTTTGATCCGCTGCATCCACTGCAACAACTGCCACCGCAATGCCCTGCTGCACTGACAACTGACCCAGCTGCAACTGATTAACTGATTAACTGGCCGACAGACGGCAGAGCATCGCTATTCATTACGCGTCCATGTTCGTGGTCCACTTGGCGGACGCGGATGCGGGGAGCACATTCCTCGAAAGTAGGCAACGAAAATCGGAAAATCGGAAATCTAATTAGCGACGTCAGTGTCAGCAATGCAAATCCATTAATTTCCAGCCATCACATCAACAACTTTTCGGCAAACAGGCGTTGCTAGAGTCCTAGCAAAAAAGCATAAAAAAAACGGACCACGAGAGTCGGGAAAATCTAACGCAGAAAAAAGGGAAAGCACTTTCCCTTCGCTGTGCGTGTGTGTCTGTGTGTAGGTGCGTCGGTGTGTCGCTGTGCTGGGTTATTGGTGTGCCGCTGTGCGTGAGAGTGAGAGTGTGTGTGCGTGTGTGTGCGAGTGCCTGATAACGCGAGCCTGGCGCTGACATCACTTTCACTGGGAAAGCGAACTCGAGGAACCAACCTGGAGCCCGGGAATCTGCCAATCGAGCCGCACGCCAACAAATTCAATTAAACTACCAACACTGCACGACAACCGCCAGAACAACAAAGCTGCCAAGAGCCAATTATCGAGGAAAAGCGGAGCAAACCAAACGAAGGAAGCAAGGAACTAAGGAAGGAAGGACGAGCCCATCGCAGCCAACATGTTCTCCATGTGCACCAAGGTGAAATCGCGGAGTGCGGATCCGGACAGCTCGTTCATGCAGCAATCGCAGCAGATGCAGATGCAGCTGCAGCAGCCCCAAGCGATGGGTAAGTGGGGAGAGCAGGAGGCGTGGGAAAGTCGGGGAGAAAGTGAAACCGAACCGAGACTGAGACTGAGACGGAGACTCAGACCGAAAATGCGACCCGAAAGGCAGTAGTCGGCGTGCCCTCATTTAGCGGAAAACCCTTGAACTCGTTTTTGCTGCCCCACCCCAAGAGCCCCGCCCCTCGCCGCCCTTTTCGGCCCCTCCCAGCTGCTTATTTTTCTCAATGAACTCGCACACAGGCGCAGCTGCGCGTCTGTCTGATACTTTCTCTTGCACACCCCCACTGCCCCAATGCCCCAGTCCCTGCATCCTGCGTCCTGCGTCCTTTCAGGCCACATCCTGACCCACTCCTGCGTTTAACTTATCAAGCGGAATCCAGTATGCGGTTTCATTATGCTGCAATTGTTGACAGTGCCACGCCCATTACCCAGCGTGCGTGTGTGTGAGTGTGTGTGTGTGCTCTGCATTAAATCATTAAGTAGAGACAACAGAGCCCATATCGCACTAAACGCGACATGGAGCCCGCTGGAAACGAGTCGAGGCCAGGATGTGAGGATGCCCTGGTTGATGCAGTTCGTCGCATGCATAAAACATGCGCTTGCACTCGCAGGACTCTCTAAGTGGAAAACTGAAAGGTTTATTCAGCTTTAATTTCGAGATGTTATACTAGTTATATAAATTCTCTTAAATCTTGTTATATATCCTTTTTCCATTAAGAAATCCGAGCAAGATTTGTAACTTATGTTCCAAAGTAGTAAAGCTAATATCTATGGAATATTTTTGCGAGTGTGCGTGCTACTTTGATATGTATATATCCCAGCCCTTTATGCACTCTGATACGAGTATCTAGCCAGGCCAGCAATTATGTCTGTACACGTTTGTCGCTGTCTTCGCCTTCAGATTCGTCCTGGCCCACTGCGAACGGGAATCCGAGTGTGGAGTGGGCCAGGTTTCGTTGTCTGTGGCAACCACTTGCAATTCTAGCTGATTTGTCATGTGGATGTGGATGTAGATGTGGATGTGGATGAGTGTGTGCGGATGCAAGGATGCGAGCATGCAGAATGCCCACATGCAAGTGCGGCTGTGTGTGCGCGTGGGCATGGCTACGTGCGGTTGTGTGCGTGCACTGAAGTGGCACACATGATGTCCGCTGCCCTGCCTTCTTACACAAGCAAGGCAGTGTCCTTCGGCGAGCTCGTTCTCACCCCAGCAACCCCAACCAATGCAACATACATGCCACAGTCCCTTGCCCCTGGCAGCCCCAGTTCCCAGCTCATCCTTTCATCATCTCCGTCGACACTTGGACTGCGTCTATCGTAGTCGTCTGCAATTCGCTTGTTTCTGCTACACTTGCAACATTTTGTTGCGACTGAGTAACTGAAGAAAGTCAAAGGATTGTCAACTATATATGTTTTTAAGTAAAATGATCCTAATTCGTAGAGTAAATATTAATTTAATACATTGAAAAATATTTAAAAGGTGGAAGGAATCCCCCTCTTAGACAGCAAATTGCAAAATCCTGATTTTTTCCAGGACCTCCTTCAGCTGAATAACAGGTATCCGATAGCTGAGCAACTCAACTGCATCATTCTCTCTCTTTTTTCAAAGACAAAGACAATTATTTAATAACATTATTATACACTAGGCAATATATATTTCTCAATGTGTATGAAAATGGCAGAGGTCGCAGGGAAAAGAAGGGCAGATGCAGACCATTTTGAGGGCAAGCGGCGTTTTTTAGCACGCCGAGCCTCGAGCGTTTTTCAAATGCTGTGCGGGCTGGGCAGACCCATCGCATCCCATTCCCAGGCGGAGCAAATTGTCACCAGGCCACTCTGGTCGTAATCAGTTTGCTGCAAAGGCAACTTTTCGAGTGGTCGAGTGCGGAAAAAATGCCAGAGAGGTCCTTCAATTTCGAAATTACAAGAATATCACCCGAGGCACATTTAATCGCCTATCAGATTCTGGGAACAAGGATGCTGATGGCTTTGTTCAATTCTGGGAATTTAAGATTTATTGCACTTATGAAATCATGAAAATCAGTATGCGTAATGAAGTTAAGAAATATATAATTCATATTTGCGCTGATTTCTCCAACGAGTTTCTTAATATTGCAATCCCTTAAGGGTAAACATAATCCTACCTAATATAAGTTGCTGGTTAAATATAACTGGCACTGGGATTACTGGTATGGGACTTCGTACTTTTTTGAAAGAACCCTTTTCCAAATTTATTGAGTTTAAAGGCAAAAGATATAAAGATATTCAATCTTACTGTTGCACAGTTGGGCAATATGAGCAAATTAAGGAATTACTATTCTAACTGAAATTTAAATAAAATTCCACACTTTTTGTTGAACTCGTCGCTGGTGGCAAGGTGTGAAATGGCTTCGGATCGGTTGCCTTGGCCATCTTTATTGAAATAATTAATTCAGTTCACCGCAAGCGTTGCGGTCAGAACTTCTCCGCCTTCTGACCCCCAGTTGCGACTCTCGATACTTGACCAAATAAATGGGATGCCAGCGGTAATGAATTTGAAATGAGAGACCTGGCCAGCCAGCAGGCGGAGGAACTGCAGCAGGAGCGGCGGCTGGCTGGCTGATTGAGTTGCTGGCGATGCAGTTCCGGGGAAATTGCTAAATGAAATTCCGTGTTTCGTTTTTCGCCATTCGTTATCCGGCGCAACCAGTCGCACCTGGACTCGCCCACTCTTGAAATTTTCAGCTCCTGCTCCTGCTGCGATGCGTGGGCGCTTGGTCCTCAACAGTCGGCTGTCGGATGTCGAATGGCGACGAAAAGGGAGGGAGTCCTTGAATGGGAAATGGGCTCCAGCTGCAGACCTCGATTCCTGTTCAATTAGTGGTATCGTGTGACTGGCCTCTGGGTACACAAAATTGGGCTATGGGCAGCGGATGCGGACTAGATGGGATTCGCTGGCGCACTTGACTTTCCCCACTTGGCACTCACTCCATAAATTCCTTTCTGCTTCTCTTCTCGCAGGAACTGGTGGAAAACAAATCAAGGGAGGCTATCTACTGCGCTACAAAAGTGAGTATCTCATGACTTTAGTACAACTAAAACAATGTAAACATAATGAAACGATCGACAGATATTTCGATCAAACAATAAGATACTTTAGATATGTGAGTAAATCTTTAACACCTGTTGTATTGCGGAATAATGCTTTCATTTAATATTTAAAACTACTTAAATTCCTGGAGAATTTTATAATTACCCCCGTTCGGGGAGGAATTCACCTGCGGCGAGAGTAGTTGTCCGGCAATTGCAGGACCTTGAAAGGACGATTCAGGCCTTTTCTCTGGCTGTCAGCACGGTGGGATTGGTCCGCCCAGAGGCGACCAGAGACCCTTGGAAGAGACGACAATCTGTCAAATCAGCACAACAGCAGAAGTCCTCGCAGGCTCAGGCTCAACAGGATGACGCAGCATCCGTGGATGAGTTAGATGGATGTGCTACCGTGCAGGGGGAGGGGGGAATGGGGTATAATCATTTCGGGGTCACATTCAAGTGTAATTACTCATGATTTGGCAGCGCCATGGATGCGTCATTGTCATGCTCGCTGGGCCGGATTGAGAATCATGGCCTAAACAATTTGTGTTGAGTCCTTGGGGCAAATTAATGGGAGAACAATATAAAACACAGGAATGAAAGCTAAGCTGCATTTGGATGCCCTTTAAGTTAGAATAATTATTTTAATAATCCATACTTTTAAACTATACGTAAAATTACTTCTCTTGTGGGTATTATAAAGCATTGAAGATGATGAATCCAATCTTTACAGAGCAAATGTTCTGGAACCGCTGGGCGGAGGAATGGGTGGTGCTGTACGACGACTCGACCATGGCCTGGTTCACGGAGCCGGGACGCTCCTCGCCGACGGGCAAGATCCTGGTGAAGGAGGCGCCTGAGATGCTGGCCATCGCACACTGGACCGGCCAGATACCGCGTCGTCCGCCGCTGCCGGCGGGCGTGAATGTGTCCCAGTTGATTGCCCTCGGATCGCAGCGCAAGCGGTCGAAGGTCTACTGGATGCTGGCCAAGTCGGAGCAGGAGGTGAGCGACTGGATCGATGCGATTACCAAGACCCTGCCGCCGCCGCCTCAAATCGAGCTGGTGGTGGACAAGCCGCACCTGATGAACGTGCTCCGGCGTCCGCTGGTGCGCATTAGACGTGAGTAAATCCTTCTAAACATCCATAATCCACCCGGATACTCGTTTCGCTCAAGTCCCCTCGACGACAGGTGGTGTCGTTTACCTGAGATACATATTGACCATTTTTAGGGCTGAGAATTAGTACATAAATAAGTAAATTGTGCAAACCAAAGATATGACAGCATTAATAATACTATAGAAGTTAAAGTGAACTTTGCTGAAGATGAACTCATGCTTACAAAGATAAATATACATTTCATTGCCATTATTAAGATACTTTTGTATAATTATTTAGATACTTTTGGATATGATTGAGTTGAGTAACAATTGGTTTTTAAGTAAAATGGGGAATCGGTGTGATTAATAGGCCAAAGCGTGACCTAAGCCTTTAGTTTATATCATATCTAAAGTCAAATTTTCCATTTTGTTATGCAGCGGCCACCCAGTCGGAGGTGAAGCAGCGGAAGGCGGCGTCCCACGGAGCCAGTGGCAGTAAACACCACCGCTGCTCGTCGGCGATTTCCACGAAGGTGTACCGGCAGAGCCAGGATCCGCTGGTGAAGAGCGACGCGGCGGTGGCCATTCTCAGCAAGAAGCCGGACTCAAAGGCCTCGCTGGCCTGCGCCCTGCCCTGGGGCCACGGATGGGGATGGGCCACGCTGCCCAACGGGGTTTGGAGCGGCGGACTCACCTGGTCGCAGTGCGAGGACACCTTCACCCTGCACGCCCTGCCCACCACCCACTGCACCAACCTGATCGACACCTCCTGCAGCGGGGCAGTGTACCACACGGACATCGGAGGCTTCGACTTTCACTCCTCGGGCGTCGATGACATCGGTGGCGAGGACTTCGACTATGCCATGGACTGCGGTGATTTCATATTCTAAACTCCCTTCAGCACAACGCATTCAACCATCCACCCACCCGGCGCGCAGGACCCATTCGTCCTTGGACGCAGATTTTGTCTTCGATTGGAAGGAGCTCAGCAACTGGTAGTCGCTTGGGTAGTATTTAATATTTAACCGTGCTTTCGTTATCCTCTGAGTGTTAGGTGTTGCTAAATGTAAGGGGAAGTCGCGGCGTTGCGTATACGCCCCGTTGTCCTTGTTCCAGTCGGGCTAACTATACCGCTGTACCCTTAACATTGTGTATTGTCCTCATTGCGTTAGGCAGTTCAGCTGCAACTACTTGCACAACTAACTGCGATTATTCCCTTTTTTTCTCAGTGTGCTGAAACATACATTAATTGGTATACATATGTACATAGGTGTGTCTATAACTGCGGCCAAAAAACTAGCTGTGACTGCTTATATATAGGATTATATGTAGGATTGTTTTATTCGCCATCGTGGCTACATGAAATTTCAAGCTTTAGGATATTTTTTTGTTGCAAAACAAATCAGTTTCCTAAAAAGTTTAAACAAATTCTGAATAAATCTGATGATAATAAGAAAATCTTTAAGAAATTTAACTGAATTTTATAAGGAACAAATTCAATATTTTACAAATGTCACAGCTATAATGGCCGCTGTTGTAGTTTCGCCTCGAGCTCTGGCTGATACTCGTGTGCCCGTGTATTTACCAATATATATGCGTGTTAACCCCCAACCCATATATGCCAACTACCACCCACCGCCCACTGGCCACAGCACCTCATTCAGCCACCCACCCACACAACCAACCGCAATCAGCCATCGCAGTCGCAGTTGCAGTTGCAACCACAAGCATTTGAAATGCGAAAATATTTTTGCATCGCGCATATAAGTAGGCTACAACATATTTTCGCACTCGACGAGCGAAGAAATTACAATAAATAATGCAGACGGACAAGGCGACAACTAAATTAATAACGAGAAAACAACCGCAAGAGATTGAAATACTTTTGTGTATTTTGAGACTTTTGAAATTTATATTGATGCAATTTGTAATGGAAACACTTTTCAAATTGTTTTGCCATGATTTTCTAGAATTTTTGGAATCGATAGTATTAACCGCAAACCGAATCCGGAAAAAAGCCCACATCCCGCGTTCCCCGCCAAAACCCATTTTTGTGTGCGAATTTTTGAAACATTTATACAGATACAGCGCGCGTAAAATAAGTCGGTCAAGAAATCGATGCAAATTTAATATAATTGTGTAAAAGACGAACACAAAAGCTACAAAAAAATAAGCGAGACATCCCCCGCGGAGTTTTAAAGTGGCGCATAGCAATTTTTATATAGCGTGTTAAACAGAAATGACAGTAAACAGGAAAACCAGGTAAATAACGAGTAATTAACGAGGTAAAAACGAACTGTAGTCGTAAGACCCACACACCGACACACAGCCTAGTGTAAGTGTTAGCACCTAAGGCATCCGATTGTCAGATTGGTTTTCGAAACTAACTCACTCAGATCGACATACCCACCCGTACTGATGTAAAGTTTATAAAACAAATCAAGCGAAACACAGAGACAAGTTAGCAACCCAGGAAAAATCACGGAGCATAAGGCCAAAGACGTGCAAACACATGTATGTACAAGTATGTACGAGTATGTACGAGTACGTACGAGTATGTACGAGTAATTAGCGTTAAGAGCCCATTCGAGATCACGGACATTTGGGAGCGGAGTCAGCAGCAATCACCAGTAATAATCACCCCCATCGATTCGATTTTGAATTTGATTTTGAGGAACTTTCGACACGTCGTGTCCGAAAGGGAAACGCCGCTACGGACACCTTGAGAAAATGTAACTGTAACTGTAACTAACTGTACGTTAGGGTATTTAGAATCTAGGATAAGAAGTCGGGCGCCCGTTAGAGCCACACATGCATACATATATGTTATGATGATATAGGAGTATATGATAGATGTATGTATGTACGTACCGTAAGAATGTGCAGGTTTTCAAAATGTTGCATGCCGCGAATATGCATAGAGCTAGAGTATAGCATCGCAAATATTATGTAAAATACGGGTAACAGGACACTCCAGTCCCTGCGCATCTGTTGCATGTCCTTGTACGCGCTAGTATACTTATACACCACGATATATTTATGTACAACCGTAACCAGAGCCAAGCTAAACGAATCGAAACCGCAGTCGGATACCCTAACCTGAGCCCGCAGCCTTAGCTATCATACCCATCACACCCTACCGCTACCAGCCCTTTATAGTGTCTACACACATATGTACGAGTAATGTATCTGCATGTATACAATACACAATACCTATAGCTATAGTCGGCAGACGCGATCGGGAGCATTAGAAACGTACATATAGAACCCGCCACGTAACGTAACGTAATGAAATGTAGACTAAAAGACTTAAGCAATTGTCGTTTAGACGTTAAATTAGAGCGCATTGAATGTTGGCTTATAGTTCTAGATACCGAGCGATTCAGGGGCGACGTGCGGAGCGTTAGGAACATATGTTATTAAGGATATCCTCACCACAATGTTTTAGTCTGAAGCCTAGCCGAATCGAAATCGAAATCCAATTGAATTCGAAATCGGAATTTGTTAGCGAGCAAGTTGGAAACGCGTACCCAAAACCAAAACCAAACACAACCAAACCAAAACCAAATACTAATGCAAAACAAAACTAAAATAAACGTAAAGTAAAGTAAATCAACCTTGGACAATCACGCATACGCATGTAGGCAAACTGGATTAAATAATGTATGTAAATTGTTTAAGCCCTGGGTCGGCAGTAAAACCAAAGATGACCGAGGATGGCTTGTGTGGCATAGTCTTAGCACGTCCAGCATGGAATCCTTAAGGGCTCCGTGAACTCAACTAATCTAAACACACAAAACCAAAGAAATTCACATTCGATTGAGGACTAGAGCCAGGTCAAGCTTCAATTAAATGTCAATCCCCACGCTCTTCAGTTGTACCGAGAAGTACATATTTTTGTAAACTTTATTAGGAACACCGAGATCTAAAGCGAAACTACTATAGTATTGTAACAAAACATGGATGTTTTAAAACGGAAATTAAGCAAACGCAAAACCAAAGTATACTTTAGACGCAATTTTTGTAGCATAATTGTACACGTAAACTGCATTTCCGATGTTAGCTGAACAACCGTATATATATATAGTATATATAGGACATATATGTATAGAGTATACAGACACCCACATACGAGCGCGAATCGAGCGAGATACACCCGTTTTTATTGTGCTGCGCATTTTCAGCGGGCGGCTGAACTGTGAATACGAGTATAGTACCCTAGATATAGGTAGCATCGGTACAAACCAGGTGGTACAGGTGGCATCGCGTGCAAAGCCGCACTTGATGTAACCGAATTATGAAATTGTAGAACCCAATCGGGAGTCGGTGGCATGTCATTGTCAGACGAACCGCGAGATTCGCAGGAGGGGCACCCTCAAGCAAACGAGAGCATGTAAGAGCAACCGAGGGTAACCGGAAGCGGAAGCGGGCCTCCCGCCATCCGGCCAATTCGGCAGACGTTGCGCATACGCCCCGGCGGTCGCAGCTGCAACTCACAATTAGGCTAGTAAGTTCGCGTTGTTTGTTATCAGTGTCGTTGATGTTGATGTTGAATTGAATTGAAATTGAAATTGAATTGCCGTGTCATTGTTAACCGTATTCAAGTTGTAAACCGACGGCGTCGGAATTAGCTGTTTTTGGGAACCAAGCGAGGCGACTTAGCAGGGCGGCACTCATCGACCCACGCAGGAGATTATACAAATTATACAAGCATTATACATAGGTGTGCATAGTACCCACAAACATACATATATACATAAGCCGGTCCAAGGGGCTCTCGAACCAACTCCAACCTCCAGCCAAGTGTCGCGCACCTTTAATCCGCATCCGGCGCGCAGCCTGGCCAAGACTCTTCCGAGTCCCCCGACCCTCGACCCCCGACCCCTAGAGATCCCTCGAGTTTCCCCGAACAGAAACTAGCGAAGTAACCACGTTATTCTATAGATGTGTATGTGTCTATAAATATACTTTGTAGACGTTCACTCGCCAGACGCCGCCGAGCTCGAAAAAAAACTGAACACCCAGCCAACCCGGGAAGCCATCGGCCAGCCAGCCAGAAGCACAAGATCTCTTCAGGTTCGGGTTACACCCACTCGAGCCCGGAGCAAGTGCTGTCACTCTCTTGGCCAAGTGGCTAGCTCAGCTGGCCAACTCAGCTGGCCAAGTTAAGAGAGCGGCGCAGATCGCTCTCACATGGTTTCAAAACCGCAGCCCAACAACCAAAACAAGCGAACAATGTACGAATAATTATTATGAAACGATGAGCAAATAGACGCTTAGCGAACAGCAAAGAAGCCATCAAATGAATCAGCCAACGAGCGATATGCGAAGCTCAAATACCCTGTACACCATAATTTTGCTCAATTGCGTACTTATGACTGTTGAAATTTGGTTCTTAAATTGTTGTAATGTGTAATAATAGGTTGGAATAAGATCTACTTCTTACTTCTTAAAGATTGTATTTGTGTTTAATTATCATTATAAGTTTTGCTCAGCACTTGCGTGTTTCCATAAATTAAGCAGATTGGGTAATTGTTATAATGTAAGCCTGTGACTCATTTTGTTAAGCTCAAAATGTTTAGATTTGCATATTTATTATTATGAATATTTGTATGATTATAATTTTAAATACGTATATTATGAGCTTGTGCGCTTCCCAACTGAAACCCCGCACTATGATTAATTATTGTTTGCCAATCGAATGCTGAAAATACAGCTCAACCATGTTTTGATTCGATGACTTCAAAAGGGGTTGATAAAGAGTAAAAGGCGGAAAACATCTGCGAAGCGTCAGCGTTGATAAATGTAAAACAAAGCAAAAAGCAAATAAAGTTTAGCAACAACATCTGAGAGAAAGAAACAAAAAGCAGCCATCGAGCGATAAATACATGTTTCTCTTCGCGGCACGCACATGCGAGTACGTATGTGCAGTGCACTGGGTTTCTGGACAGCAGGGGGCTCTCCTACCCGATAACTTGACTCAGCCGACACGCCATCATCCACAGCCACATCCACATCCACTGCCACGGAACAGATCAGTTGGCGGTGCAACGCTCGATGTCGCCAACTTCGCCACTTGTTCGGGCCGCTCATCGGTGTGGTGTGCGGCGTGTGTGAGTTTAGAATCGGAATTGGATTCGGAATCGGAATCTTGTCTCAGTTAGCGCGCAAACTTCTAGGCAAACAGTCGCCAGCGCGGGGCTCCTTGAAACCCACAAAATAGTCCGAAGCCAGACCCGCGAGGCACACGCGGCGTATGCGTAATTACAGTCCATCAACAGCTGGCCAGTTGCCCACAGAGAAGCCACCACCTATCCTGCGGTGACCCAATTCGCGGCACTCCGGCTCTAAAGTTCAATCCTCGTTTAAGTGCCTCCTTTGTGTGTCAATAAACTCGCGTGCCCGCTGTCCACTCCACCAGGTCTACGGAGCGAAGCCACTCCCAGCTGGCCCAGTCCGGGTCACACGTAGCTCCATTCAGCTGGCAAGACGGTAAGTTCGATCCGCCAGGGTATGCAAATCGCAGCTCCAAACACAAACAAAGCCGGCGCAGAGTTGGGATTAGTCAGTGCGAAGCGACGTGTGCCAAAAAGCCGAAAAAAACAATAAACTAATGGTATGAGAAAGAGCGAGTGGAGCTTAAGGAAGTGGGGATACGGTGACTTTTGTATACCCTACACTTATTTAGATTTGATGAAAAAAGATGTAGCTTCTAGTAGTATAAATGTGGACTTAAGCAAAATGATTTAGACCAACTGTAAATATTTCTAAAGGCAGAATTAACATATCATGCAAATAAGTTTTCACCTCATCGTGTGGCGTTAAATTATTCAAATAAGTTGATACTTTTAAATGTCATATGCTTTAAAAAATTTGGTCCAATAAATTTTGATCTCGGATTAAATAAAATATAAAGAATACGATATCGAATTTTTAATATCATCATACCATATATTACAATCATTACGTTTTTAAAGGTTTTATATGAAATATATCTTTCGTATATTGATTTTTGTGTTGTTAAGAATACATTTCAGTTTGATTTACTAAATAAATACTAAAGATGAACGGCATTTTATATATCAAAAATTTTACCAATATATAAGAAATTCGATACGATAGAATAATTTAAAAACCCCAGTCAACTTATTTGAAAACATTTTGAAATCCGCTTGAGTAATTTTGATTTTGTCTAAATCAGTAGGAGCTCCTTGCTTTGTCTGTCTTTGTTCAATCTATTCAGATTTCGGCACCACATAGTGTTTAGATCTATTGGCAAATTTCAAACGTATTTTCCTACCTTTCGCGAGTATTTTCGGTCTAGGTTTTTAGTTTTGTAAACGTGTACTTTCATCGAAGTTGTTCGCTTTTGGCGAGTTAAACTCAATTCAATTGGATTGGTTTGCTCATTGATCACACCGTATTAGGAGCGGCCATCAGCCCACAATTGTCAGTCTGAGTCTGGGCCTGATCTGGGCACGGTTTCAGTGGTTTCATCGGCTTCCACTTCCACTTCCAGATCGCCACCCACGCCCAACCACATCCACTGACGCCTCCTGGCGACATTTACTGGCCTGCTGCTGCTGCTGCTGCCGACGATTTGATTGTTTTGTGCCAACTTTGATGACTCACCGGAGAGACTCAGACTGGAACTGAATCTGAGACTGAGCCTGAGACCGAGTCTGAGCCGGGTCTGCGGTAGCTAAACACTTTGAGCCAAGCTCAGTCGCGTCATCACCTTGGCCCAAGCCCACACACGGGCTCCGCAGCAATCGCATCGAATTCAACCGACTGCCATCGCATCGAACAGACTCCATTTGGCAATGGCGTCACACGGTTCCGGAGATATGAAGACCTCAAGGCTGGCGCAAATGCAGGTGAGAGTCCGGTTACAGTCCCAAATCGGAATTAGGGACTGTATTAAGCCGCATAAATTAGAAATATTTTAGTCTATAATCGTACCTATTTAGTTGTCAGTAATTAAGTTTAGCTACTTTCATAAGTTCGAATTTTGAAAATGTACTAGATTTAGCTCTTTCGATAAAGAGAAGTACTTTCTTCTCAAGATCAAAATCTTCAAGGAAAAAACCGTTTATCTTCACATACAAAATCGACTCTTAACGAGGTAAAAGCCTAGTAACGATCGCACCTTCAACATACAAAAGTTTTGATCAACATAAATGATAAATATGAAATATGATTAATATCAAAGCACTTACTAATCGCATGGAAGTCGATTTCTGTTCTAATTTATTTGGTTAGTGTGCCAGAAATATATATATTTATTTATATATATATAGCAATCAGTATAAGCTACTTTAATTTCCGTGAAGAACCCTATATGGTCTGTAGCTTTTGGTGAAGTTCTGTTTCGGCTTCTTTCGATGAAGTTTTTTCCCAGCGAAATGCCAGCTAATTAAATTGTATTCGCCGCTGCTCATATTTGGTAATGGGAACTTTTGGGCGCCCCCGCATCAAACTTAGGCGCTCCTTGAATGCCATATGTTTGTTAACTGCGAACAGAGGCGTCGACAGCGAAAGGGGGTTGGACCATTTCCACGCAATTAGCTGTAATTAGTGTTAGTCCAACTACGTCACTGGACGAGTATTAGCGCTCAATTTCCAAAAAGGGTTGACATTAAGAACGAAAACATGCACATGTGCACGTAGGGAATTTGAATGGAAATCAACAAATAGCTATATTACATTACATTACATTAATTAATTAATTAAAAATTAATGAAATTAGTAATATAATATATTTATAGAGATAGGCGCCTCTCTAAAATAATTCCTTGATTTTAACCTTTAAATTGGGTTGCCTTTTATTTTTAAAAATTTAAAGGCACTTTAGATATGTGTAACTTAAGGAATTTGATGTATGTACGATATAACCCATATTTTTCTTGAAGTGTCCATCCAGCCAGCATTGGTAATTCATCAATCATAAAATTTACCTGGGAAAATAGTTGCGCGCGATTTTTATCGCTCAAAGGGGCGGGCGGATAAAGGACAATGCGAAGGTCCTTTGTCACCTGGTCGTGGCGCTTCCTTGGCGGCATTCAACAATTGCCGAGCATTTGGGGAAGGTGTGGTTGTGGGGCGTATATAGTATAGTATGAACATTCCCATGTGGGCCGTGTCCTGGCAACGTTGCAGTCATTGATTTTTTGTTGTTATTGCAAGCCAATAACAACAAAGGCAAGCGGGCAGCTAAACAAAAGGACAGCCAGCTAGGATTTCTCGAGTGTCCGATATACACAAAGGACTTGCATTTTTTGCCCGGACAACTTGCCAGGTGGCCATGGCTGAGTTCGAAGGCCACTACCAGGACACCAGAGGCAGAAGACAAGCGCACTAGTTGAAGGGACAACAGCGGGAGGAGCATGCCCACAACCACGTCCACACCCACACCAATATCCCTGCCCGCGACCCGTTCCCGGGCACAGGATAGGGTTTCCTTCGCCCAGGCGGGTCGGGTGGCTAGGGGCTTTATGTACTGGCGGCACGTAAGTGGGCACGGATTTATTCGCTGGGGCCCGGAGGTGGCACCAAAAGCGGGGGTGACACCTCCCCATCGCCACAATAGACGAGCAAACACACCGAAACCTCTGCACTTAATGACTCCACTCGGGGGAAGTGGACGCGCTAATGTCCAGCCCCAGTCCCGTGCGCTTAGTTGTCACGCGCTCTCCGGACCGGAATGTTGCAAGCGACGGACGGGGACAAGGACGTGGGCGTGCACGGAGAGCTGCTCCAGTACGACTTCGAGTCAGAGCTCGGCCAGGATCACATCCTGCCCCTGAAGCTCAACGAGTCCTGGGCAGCCAGGCGCCTCATGGAGGCGTTGAGTCACCTTCCACCTAATGACAATAACAGCACCAATTCTGCACCCGTAAGCCAAAAAAGAAAGCTATTTCGAATTCTATTTTGCAACAGAAAACATTTTACGAAAATTAAAACAGGTGAAATTACAAAGCAATCAGTTAAATAATTAATGATTCCATTTTCAAATTGATAAACGGAAACTATATGTTAAATGTTCCCGGTTTCCACGCAATGCTAATTTATTTAAGTCTTTTTTTTAAAAGGTTACTAGGTTTTGAGTTGAGAATTATAAGCGAATTATTTGAAATATATGTGCTTCCGTTTCCAGATGCGTTTCCAGCAGCGCACGCAGCAGGAGCAGGAGGTGCGTAGGCGGGAGCTGATGAGCACGAAGTCGAGTGCCGAGAACCTGGCCACTGGAGCACCCAGTGCCGCCACCACCAGGTTGATCGGGAATGGGAAAGTGCGCCAGATGTTCGACGAGCGTCGTCGCGGAGCGGGCATCGATCGCAGCAATCCCCTCAAGCCGATCGGCACTCTCCCCTCGCCACCCGCCCCAGCAAAATCTCGCCCGCAGCCTCCGATGCAGCGTCTCGTCAAGAGCGTGGCCGACCTGACCATGCGGGATGCACCGGATGCACCAGGCAGGAGGATCACTAGCGACAGCAATAACAATAAGTTTGCCACGCCCCGCGGTACTGTGAACCGCAACCTTAAGCCCGTGGTCACCCGCAAGACACCGCCGGCCCAGGAGACCACGCTCCACCAACGTTCCCCCGCGCCACAACGCAGTCCCAAGATTCAGGCGACCCAACGAGTAGCTGGAGGAACCGCTGCTGCCCGGCCAGCCGCTCGTCATTCGCCGCCAATAGTTCGACGGGTGAGTAGCATCGACGTGGCACGGAGGTGTCTGTCTCAAGCTAAACATATTTGGGGTTTATTTTAAATGTCTGTTTCCAAAAAGGCGGAGCCCAAATCCCCAGTTAAAAAGGTCAACATGGTGAGTATCGCAGAATAGTTGTCAACAGTGGACGTATAATAAGATTACCCTTCGCTACCAGGACACAACGTCTGCAATCCCAGAGGGCACCGCTTTATGCCGCTACTGCGGACGTCACTTCAACACGGATCGTCTGGCGAAGCACGAGGAGGTGTGCCAGCGCATGCTGACCACCAAACGCAAGATATTCGATGCCTCCAAGCAGCGGATCGAGGGCACCGAGGCCGCGGCGTTCAATATGAAGTCGAAGGGCAATCGCAACCGTTCAACTTACAGTAGTGCTGCCCAGCAGAAGGGTCTGACCACTGGAGTGAAGAAGAACAATTGGCGCAAGAAGCACGAGGACTTCATTCAGTCGATTAGGGCGGCCAAGCAGGTGAAGGCGCACTTGGCGCGCGGCGGCAAGTTGAGCGATCTGCCACCGCCGCCACCTTCAGAGAATCCAGACTACATCCAGTGTCCCCACTGTGGTCGCCGATTCAACGAACAGGCCGCGGAGCGTCATATCCCCAAGTGCGTTAACATGGTGCACAACAAGCCCCGTAACGGGCCGCCGCCAAAGAAGCGTTGAGTGGTGATTGGGAATCTATATTCGCCCATACTTTTACTTGTGATAAAGAAGTTTGATGATTGAAACGTATCTAAAGTAGCCTATAATAACTAGGGTGGGATCGGCATGGGAATGATGCTAATCGGAGAGAACCTCAACGTTGTTACCGGAGGCAGAAGGCGCCAGTGGTTCCAGACTTTTCGCGCTCAATAATGGCCTTCACCGCTTCGGCGGCCTTATTCATCTCCAATCCCTCTAGCATGTACGCCCAGTTTTCCAGGGTGGCGTCGTCGTCATCGGATATCCAGTTTGTCAGCATCTTAACGCAGGCCACGTTCGCCGTAGGATGCTCCATTTGAAAGAAGAGGAGTTCGTCGTTGGTGAAACCAATCTTCTTTCCCACTTTCATCCATGGCTCGCCTATAAGGGGCGCCACCTCTTCGATATGCTCTTTGGTAACCATAAGGGGTTTCTCGTGCGCCGGTACCTCATCCACCTCTTCCACCACAGGTTCGTTGTCCTCTACTTCAAGATCCTGCTCTGGTTCACCGTCCTGAAGGGCGACCGTAGCATCCTGCTCGCCCTCCGTATGAACGTTGTTGGCCGACAGCCCAAAACTGTTCTCCGAAGAGTTGTTCGATAAAAGGGCAGCAGGTTTGGGCTCCTTGTCCCTGATGAGACGTTTGCGTACTTGCTCCAGATAATCGGAAATCTTGCTCGATGGCTGAGAGAGCGACGTAAAGAAGTGCGGTGTCTGGCGGGCAAGCAAGCGCAGTGCTCGCCACTCAAAAGCGGGATCCACCTTTTCGTGCGGCGTTTCTAAATAAGTCTCTAGCAGCGGTAGGAAGTTTCGCTGTTCGCTTTTGCAGGCCTGCAGGTTATCTGGAGAGTAGTTCCACAAACGTGTTAGGTTGTCACTGGAAGTGAAATATTTTAGAACTGGCTTAGTTTGATTGGCGTTCGGTACTTACTTTCCCAAATAAAACTTGCCGCTGCGGGAAGCATCGCGCAGTGCATCGCCCAATGGGCGTCGTGGTCTTTTATTGGGAGTTGGCTTCGAGTCCTCTTCGCTGGGAGTTGGTTCCTCGGGCTTCTTGAATTCCTTGCAGCCTTCGTTCTTCCAGTTGTTCCACATCTCTTCGCGGGCCAGCATGTGACACACTGTCCGTGAAAACCGCTTACCGTACGGTGGTGTCTCCTCTAGCAACTTATAAACACGGGACTCTGTTTCCTTGATAAAGTCTGCCTGGTCTCCAGTCAAGGTTTGAGTATCACTGAAAGTACAATCATTAAAGTTTTTTCGTAGTCCCTCGACTTTCCTCATATACTTACCTTTTAAACTTTACACTGACTTGCAGGTACTGAAATAGAATAAGAAACTGCACCAGAACGGCACGTCGAAAATTGGCGTCAGAGAGCTGCAGAGCCAAAAGCTTGGGATTGGTTAGAAACTTGGCAAAGAAGTGGTTCGCCTTGATGACGGAGGTCACCGCCGCAGCGTCAACGGCCTCTTCGTCCACATCCATTGCTTGGTCAGAACCGCTCGCATTGTCGTTGCTACTGTGGCGCACGTCCTCCAGCTTGAAGCTCGAGAAGGACTGTAGTATATTCTCAGCGTGCTGGAAGGAGACAATTGCAATATATGAACATGAAGCAACATCTTTGATCTCATTCCAAGAGATATGTATATTCTACAATTGTAATTGTACTACAACTACTTACCATCTGGAACATCTTCCACTGCGGCTTGTTGTAACACTGGTTGGGATTTCGGAAAAAGTCCTGCAGCGACCAAAACTTGCAGTACAGGTCGTAGTCGATCTTTAGGGGGATGTCCTCAGCGGTGTCCTCCAGCTCCTTGTTGTCGCTTTCGTCGTGGTCCTTGCTGTCCAGGCCGTACTCCGTAAAGTTGTCCAGGTTGAACTCGGAGACGATGTTGAGGCCAGACCGCTCCGAAAAGGGAAAGAACTTCGAGAGGAAGAGCTGGATGCGGCCACAGAAGACGGTGTTCTGGGTGCGTGAAAGTCGACGCAGCAAGTCGTTGCACATGCGTAGAATGTTGTTCTTGCATGAGGCAAAGAAGATCTCCTCTTTCCACACCTCCACCATCTCCTCGACAAACTGAAATATCTTCTGGCACTTGTCCAGCGTGACCACATCGAAGGTGTCGATCAGCAGCACCACGGGTATGGTGTTGGACACAATCTCGGCCCGCGTGGCTTCCACGGAGAGGCGTACAAGCTCCCCAATGCGACTCACATCTTCATCCAGCCGCTTCATCAGGAGCACCCGGAACGCATGGTCCATGGGTAAGCGCTTGTCGTGCTCGGTATTGGCCGGGAATCTATTGTACTCCTGGACCAACAGCTCCACTTTGCCGTCGGTGATGGCCAATTCAAGGGCTTTCTGAAAATTGTTATTTTCTATCAGATCGGATCTTTGCCGGTTTCGGGGACATTCATCTACAATGTTTTACCTCAAACGCCGACTGTAGCGCAAAGTAGTTGGCCAACTTCTCCGGAGCCGTGTTAGCCACTTCTACGGCGGTGCTCATTTTGCTTTAAATAATAAATTGTGGCGACAACAGCTAAAAACAGTAAAGTAATTTGTGTGTTTTCAATCAAAACATCACGATTAGTGCTGCCAACTCGTTTTGGTTAGTATTTAATGTGGCTCTAAATTAATTTAAATACCAAAAAATCGATGACAAATCGATTATAATTTGCTTAGGCGGATGGAAGTTAGTTTAAAAAAAAGGTTTTTTTATCCAAATTCTCTCTTTTGCCTCACATAAACGTGTTTTTAAGACTGCAATTAGGTAATGAGCGGTCTTGGTCGCTATTCCTTAGAACCTTATACTCTGTTCGATCAATACCAAATTAAAGAAATGTTTTCGAATATTTTCGAAAAGTCAACCTTTTTGTTGATATTGAACTAAAAGACTTTAAAAAAAAAAAACTACAGATTAATTTTGTTAAATTGACAAGAAATATAATGAAAAAAATAATATATTTCATTATTCTTCACTGTGAGTAATCAAATTTGTATTTAAAATGCATTCAATGCTTTCCCAAATTCGAATTTTTCTTATTAAACGTAAAAATCCACAAATTGAATAAACTTTCCTACCTACATCAATTTAAAGGCCGAATGCTTTGTTGATAACGATAGCATTGAGCTGGGGGCACGCGAATCCGCCCGCTATCAGCTATTCAGAAAAATACGCATAGATTCACAGATTCCAATTACTTTCCCACTGTGTGCAAGGTCGCACAAGCATTATAAGTGGGCCAGCCGTACACAATTCAAATCGGGTACGTCTTTATTCCGAATCTTAAGCTCTGACGGAGTGGCCATGCGCAAGTCCATTATATACATTCTGCTGTGGATTCTGGGGTTAAGCAGAGTCTGCTGTAGCTCTGTGCTTAAACAGCTTTTTCCCGACTACAACTACCAAAGGCCTTATTGGCCCCAGTTCTATCCTGACTATTACAACAGAGGTTATTCCCAGCCACAGCCAGAACGGCCTGCAAAATCGACGCGGTCATACAAGGACATCTGCAGGTTGGTCAACACCAACGGTTTCACAAACCCCGGAGGAGTCCCTAAGTGCCCTTACTAACCTGCTGAACCTTTTTATCTACATATACAACACACATATATTGTAAATAAATCTAAATTGCATTTACCATACTATACTAGGCTGTATTTTATACTATCGAAACCACGTTTACAACTTAGGCAAATCACTAAATAATATACATATAGGAGCTGTGCTTAGAAGCTATGGTCATGTGCTAAGCTTAATCTAGCTATACCTAGACAACAGAAGCGACAACCTTAAGCTATTTTGGGAACGGGTTTTGTCCATTTGTGGAGTCTTAGAAGAGACGCTTCTGGACGATGTAAAAGACACAGGCGAGGAATAAGGAGAAGGCGAAGAAGAGCAGCATCTTGTCGGTGCACTCGCGTCGTCCGTACTTCTTGAGCAGCTTGCCGGACATGTTAATGCTGCCGGCCGTGTGCTGTAGTTCGTCGCTGGTGGCCTCCACATTCTGCGACGAGGCCACGAGCGTTTCCAGGGTGACGGCGCTCTTCTGGGTGGTCTCCGAGAGGTGCCGCGATATGGCCAGCATCTTCTCGGTCACGTCGTTCTCCTGGGAAACCAGACTGCCCTGGTTGTGCCGCGCCCGTGTCGTGGTCCGTTGGCGCAGCTCACTCTCTCCGGTAATGGCCATTAACTCCTCTCGATTGGCCTTCTCGATCTCCAGCATCGTGGACACGTTTGCCTTTCGGAACGCCTGCAGCGTTTTGGAAAACTGATCACGGTGGTCGTCCACTTCATTGGCCAGCGCAGTGTCCGCCGTGTCCCGCGCCCAGTCGTCCAGCCGCTCTATGCTTTTGCGGATAGCAGACAGTTTGGAGCGGCCCGCTTCGTTCAGCTCCTCCAGTTCGGCAATCGAGGTGCGGCTGTTCAGGATGTCCTAAAAACGGAAGCTCGGTATTGAGGGTTTATCTTCAGATAGCGGACACTTGCCTGTATTATTGCTTTAGCCTGCAGATTGTTGTCGATAAGGTCCTGCCGGATGGCCTGCAAAGTAAACGCATCCTTGTCCATGACTCCAACTTTGTTTTGTTTTGAAAATATTCTATTATTCTGCTCTGGTGACGTGCATTTATCGTTAATTCCCGCAATTTTTCAACACTACCACGGCACAGTATATATCGATGGCACTTAATCGTCTGAAAAATATCGTTTACATCGTGATGGTATAGTCTTGTAATGTCGACATATGTCAATACATTGTTTATAATTATTTTATGTTATTAAACAATTTCACCAAAACGGAAATTTATTGAAGGGTAGATTCCTTTTATTATTAATAATTTATTTATCTTAATTGAATTCCAATTGTCATTTTGAACAAGATTGTAAAATACCGCAAATATCGATAGTCGATCTTAAATCCTTGTTCCCGAAAGTCCGTAAAGTGTCATCTTTAAAATAACCCAATGGCCGCGTGAAAGGAGGAAACAATTTTGCACATTTCAATCTGCACTAGAGCCCATGTATATTTAGTCCCACCCACTTTTGTCTTTAATACGAATTCATTTCAGAAGTTACCTGGTTATTTGTTGCTCGAACAATGTCAGATTTGACTATTTTCCCTTTTGTAAGTATTCCCTGGACTTTAAACCAGTTAATTCCGATTTATGTTTGATTTGTTTAGTAGAACTCATCCATCATTGATCAGTCAGCGGACAGCAACGTATCCAGTTCGAGCTCAAATTCCAATGCGTCCGACTCTTCTGTGGACTCCAATTCATCCATAGAATCCAATTCAGATTCGGGACCCAATACATCCGTGGAATCTCAGTCATCCGCGGAATTTGATTCATCCGTTGATTCCCATTCGTCCCTGGAACGCCCATCCCCAGTGGACCGTGAATTATCTGTGGAATCAGGCTCTTCTTCAGCCTCCAATACCAGCGAATCTTCTTCAGTCGGAGAGGCTTCAAACCAACTGCACTCACCGCAAAGCAATAGCTCCTTGAATATGGCTAACTTGTCGGTCTCGAATGAAGATGCTCACGCTCAGATCAGATCACTTACCCAGGATGTGATCCAGATGGAAGCAGATTTGGATCGCAGTATGTTAATCCATAATCATTACGAAGACTTCTGTTAATTGTTTCATATTTCAGTGAATCGCTACTGCGAGGATGTTGTGTCACAGATTGATGCCTTCGCCACGAGAACCTCAACGCCAACAGTAGCTCGTAGAATTCGCCGCAGAAGTAAGTTGCAGATCAAAATGAGCGCATCTGGGTTTCACATAGTTACCAAAGAACAAAGTTTTTAATTTCACATTTTGTGTAAACCAGATAGCTTAGCTATCAATAAACAATACCGTCTCTTACTTTTTCTGCAGCGAATCCAGTAGAAGTGATAGATCTGTCCCATTTGGAGCATGCGCCACCGGTTCGATCCGCACGGAATCGTGATCCCGATGCTGTCATCGATCTATGCACCCCCGAAGGGCCAAGAAGGCGCGCAGTGAATTCCATTTTCTCCAACGACTCCCTCACCATTCCTCCACGTCGGCGAGGTTTGTTGGGGTCACCCGAAAATGTCCCGGTTGTGGATCTCGACTATGTGTCGCCACCAAAACGCGCTAATCGCGACATGGATGTGTCCCAAAAAGAGGACTTATACAAGTGCCCCGTCTGCATTGAAAGTGTATCGAAGCGCGAGCCAGTTTCAACCAAATGTGGACACGTCTTCTGCCGCGAATGCATCGAAGCAGCCATCAGAGCTACGCACAAGTGCCCAATATGCAACAAGAAGCTGACCGTACGTCAATTCTTTCGCATTTACCTGTAAGTTGGTTATACTATTTTACATGCTCTGTGAGCCACACTATCATATAGTTTAAAGATATACGCCTAACTATGTTAGAGACGGCAAATAATGTTTGTTCTTGTGATTCAGAAACAATTTTTTATTTAAGTTTTCTTTAAAATTCCCAAAAATATTTGAATACAACTATGAAAACTAAAGACTTCAATTTTGATGTATGAAACCATTCTCAGGCTAGAATTAGATAAAAACGACCAACTAGGAGTGTCAAAGTATTATGTTGGCGTTTTTCCAAACGCTATTTAATAATGTAACATACATATAATATAATAAATAAAATGGACCCAACTATTTTTTGAGACAGAAATCAGACATGGAATTCTCAGATCATTAAAGGATCGAAAGAAGAGGATAAATGGAAAAGAGGTGGAAACATCGAAAGTATCTAAGCAATAGCTTTGCTAATCTTAGACTGGCTAATAAATATATGAAGTGTATTTAAAGAGCGTCTTCCCTCCAATTTTTTTAGAGTAAAATGTTTTTACGAATCTACGAATCTTGTCGAATAATGGTTTGTTTTTCATATGGCGTTCCAGCTCAATGAAATAATTTAAAATCCTCTAAGTATGCTATGGAAAATCTTGTTTTAGCTATTTAAAATCAATCCACACATTTTTTATTTTTTCCATTGCTCGTTTTTGTTTCTCTTTTGTTAAAATTACTATCGATTTGGTAAAAATAAACAAAATTTGATGATGAGTGAAGAAGTAATTGACAAGAACACTTCCTTGTCAAGTCTTAGCTACCCAAAGCACATACCAGAGATTAAGTTCGGTCCTATCAAGGACGAAATGGGTTTCACGCTTAGCGAAAGATTGGCCCTCAGACAGGCGTGGAACTTGGTCAGACCCTTTGAGCGGCGCTACGGTCAGGACGTATTCTATAGGTGGGTTTCCTTTTGACAAGCTCATGCCTGAAACATATACTTGGCAGCTTCCTAAATGATTACTATTGGGGTATTAAGAAGTTCCGGAACGGAGCTGAGCTCAACGTGAAAGCCCTGCACTCGCATGCCCTGCGATTTATCAACTTTTTTGGTCTTCTAATCGAGGAGAAGGATCCAGTAGTGTTCCAGCTGATGATAAACGACAACAACCACACCCACAGTCGCTGCCAAGTGGGCTCTGTTTATATTGGTGTAAGTGTGATTCAATATACAATTCCTTACTCAAACATTAGATAAATCCTGAACAAATTATGTGATAAGAATATGCGGCCATCAATGCGTCACTTAGTACGCAAGTCTATTTTAATTTAAAAAGGGAAGCTGCTACTCACACTTTGTTTTTCCATTTCAACTGGAGAAAAAAATATATGTTTCTTATTTTAAAATTGAAATTGTAGTCACAAAATTCGACAGTTCGTTTTGATTGTTTTTAAAGAAGGATTACCACAGATAGGCCTTTTAAACTTATATTATTATTCCAAAAGTTTTCCTCTCCCTCTGCAAGGTTAACAACTCATTGGAATATATATGGTATTTTTGAAAATGAATAAGCATCTAAACTCATTGAATAAGTAACGATGTTACTCATTGGCTTGCTATTCATCATTTTATAATTTATAGGATTCAATATTATGGATGATACATAGCATGTTATTATATAATATACACCCCTATTTTTTTATTTATCATGTTAAATAAGTAAAAATTACCTTTTCCCTGTAACCAACAGCAACTTGCCCAAGCCCTGGTGGACTACGTACTGTTGGTGTTTCACAAGGTGAGCTCCCCCTCGCTGGAACGGGGTTTGAGCAAACTCGTGGAGAAGTTCCAGAACTACCAGGACCAGCAGTCACATACCTCCGGATACAATCGCCTGAGCAAGGTCAATTTTGAGTCACGACCGCCCAGAGGCAACCCATAGGAAACCCAAAGGAACCTCAGTGGAAACCAACCGGAATCCCATAGGAAACCCAAAGGAAACCAAGTGGTAGTCCAGGCCATGAATCGGATTTGGAATTATATCGGACTGCGCCATTCTGCCGCTGTCTCTGCCGCTGCCACTGCCTCTGCCACCGCGATATCAGGCTTCTAGTATCAGCCTCTGTCGCAGTCGCCGACGCAGTGGGCGCTTATTTCGCTTAGCTGCTAAGCGATTTCCTTAGAGAAATTCAGTTCAGCTCGGACGCTCGTCGCGCCATCCACACGTTTCGATAGTTAAGGGTTTCAGGGAACTGGAGTGATCGGAAAAGTGGCAGTAGCATAGTAAACACGAATAAAACGAACATATAGCCTCGCAATTGCGGGTTAATCGGCTAATCGTCTAAAAAGTGCTGTTTTGAAAGTTATTGAAACATGGTGGCTACCGAGGAACTTAAAACGGTAATTGAACTAACCAATTTTGGATTGCTTTAGTACTAGATCTGTGTTTTAAGTGTAAGACGCAAGGGCAAAGATGAATGGTAAAAAATGTATTACGCATACGACATGCTGGCCAGTAAATTTGGTAATATTGGAGCGAACAGGGCTATTAATAAACGAGCAGCGGCGCATGGCTAAGATTAGAAATTCATTATAAATTTAGTTGAACATGAATTGCTTTTCTACATTTTTAAGTATCTGGTTGTCAAGTAAGGGCCATTTCAAGTGCACATAAGCACAACTTGTTTACAAATTGAACAATATTTTAAGAACTGGACATATTCAGATGTGTAGGAAACCCAAAACTTCCTTAATAATTTATCTTAGGACATTGAAATCGATTAATTATTAAAAGCCTCTTGAGCTTTGTTCTTAGGCACTTGATAATCCTCAATTACCATACTAAAAATGTGCGCTACCTTTTTAATTAGCCACTTAAATTTGCATTTGTTGTCGCAATCTTGCCCTCAATCAGAGAAATAATTTATTAGCTACTAATTGCGAAACGATTTCCAAGTGGCCAGCAAAAATATCTAATCGAACTTAGGCTCCTCGCGAAGAATTGTACGCAAAGTTGAAGATTTATAAAGCCTGCCCCCTGAACAGTTTTGTTTACGGTAACCAAGCTCTCCAGCTCTTATCGGTAGCCATAAACCAATGATTAGAGCGGGCTTAGAGCCCCAGGATCGAGAGTTTTGTACTCGGGGGGTGGCACGCCACCCTATCTTGCCCTTGGCACTGGGACAGACTGCGCCGATCGAACGGTGGCCACTCGACAAGGCCGCTCAAGTGGCTCTTACCAGGCGATTGGGCATTGGGAAGACGTACACCCGTAATTGAGCACGGGCGGTATTAGGCGGTTATCGGGGAGCCGGGCAGATCGTCAAGATTTCGGAGGGAGTAGCAGCTGCGATGGGCGTGCGGTTCACGCAGCCACTAACTGCTTTCGATAATGGCCAATTAGCTGTCCACCTTTGGACGTGACGCTGGGCTCTTTGGCTTCAGATTCCCAAAAGTTTGGGTTCTAGCCTGTCGCCGTCAAGTAGTGATTCACTTTTCGGCTGATAAGACCAGGCGTGTTTTGGGTTTCTGGCCACTGCCCCAAAATGCCAGCGTGTTTTATCAAATCGGCTAGTAAAACACACAGCAATCATTGCAGCAATATAATATAATGTTCATAATTCCAGTCGCGTGCCAATCAATTGTTGTTGTTTATGCTCTCTGACATATTTACTCGGCGTTTATCTGGCCTGCGCACTGAACTGTCGGGCAATCTGCGGGATACAAGTAATAATATTTACATATCAATAAGTTGTAGCGTTTCATGGCCAGTCGCATCCGGGGAAATGTTTCATTAAACGTTTGGATTCGATGTAAATACGCCGCCAAGTTCATGTCTTCATAGGATTTGCTTTCCTACTTCCTTAAAATAGGGTTAAAATCAGGATCTGTTCTAAGGAAGGAATCCGATCTCCTTAAGCAAATCTTTCTATATAAATAAAATATTCATTGTAGCTCCTTACGAGTAATGATTTACACACTTAATAACCTAATCACTATTCTAATAAAACTATTTATGACTGAACTGTGCAATTTCCTCTATCGAAGTATAGCAAACTTTGCGGGGTATGAAATAAATTGCCTTTAGCGGCCCTTAAAGTATTTAATTTGGACTTGCCATCCCATTGAAACCCACTAAACCCACCAAAGGAGTCCATAAGCCATGAGAAGCTTTTGATATCTATATTTAGGAGCATTTGAATGCCAGGCACACCTTGCAACAGAAGCGGCATCCAGGGGTAAACAATATCGCTTTAATTACCGCATGGGCAAATGACTTGAGCGAATTAAGGGAATTGCGTCAATAAAAGATATTGTCTAACGACCGAGTGAGCTGCAATGGCGCGGGCCACGATAAAGCCAAGTAAAATGTGGGCGTGTGGGCGGAAGCATCGAGCGTAAGGCCATCCATTGGTATGGATGGGGGCAGGTGCTTGGGAACGGGCCTCCCAAGTGCATCGCCACATGGCACAAGGCACTCGCTGAACTTGACGTCGCAAAGCGGGAGAAAACAGCAAAAGGCGAGTGCAGAAAACAGAGTAAACAGAGCAAAGCAAACGAGGCAAGCTTATTAGCATGTGTTGTTCCTACACTGCGTGAAATTTTGGGCACTTCTTAAATGGATAGTGTCTTATGCAGATTTAATAGCAGATTTCTTTACCGCTTTTAGGTGGTTTATTATGGTTGGTATATTCTTGAATAATTTGTTAAATGTTTAAAATTTTTTTTTGATTTTTTTAATATATCTGGATTTTAAAAGAATGCTTGCTATAATGCCAAACCAAAGTAAACTACAAATTAACTTAAGTTAAAAGTAGTCAATTGAATATAATTTAAAATATTTAAGAACAAAAGAAGTATCTAAAATTGAAACGTTGAACTCCTTAAAACAGTCCTTTTTTGCAATGTATTTACAAGTTTTTTTCTCACTGATTGGTGGGTGTGTCAGTCGTAAAGTTCTGACCCCCTCTCGCTGTCTCCGTCGCACTCGGGGACCTCTCGCTCGCACCGCCGACGAGTGATCGACTTGTTTGGGTGAGAATGCGGCGACAGGTTTCTTTTGGCATGCACTTGACGCCATTAAGATGCACCTATGTACACATACGTGTTTCACTTTATAATTAGAAATTCCGCCTTAATAACATTTTAAGCGGGCGCCTGCCCACCCATCAAGGAATCAACTGCGAAAGGGACGATCTCACGTGATCCGTCATCTAATCGATGACCAGCTTCTGCTTACGTCCGGAGAATAGCCAACGAATTTGGTTCCCGATGCACTTGGCATCGGTGCACCTCAAACGCACCGAAATGCATTTAGCAATTTAAATTTAACTGTCGGAAGTATTTGTTTGCTTGGACTTTGCTCGACTTGGTTGCGGTGGCGTATGCGTAATTTTTGCGTGGATTCACATAAGAAGTCATTTGATTGGCAATTAATATGACAATGTTATCCGCTAGCCGGTGGGTAATCGATTACTGGGGTAGTTTGACCAATACTTCCAACAGGTTGTTTGTTTATTTGTAAGCATCCTATTTCAAGAATAAATTCATTTGTCTCTGACGTAAAACAAAAGATTCGAATGCATCTGATTCGCGTAATCTGTTGGCAGTCCAACGAAATGCCGACAAAAGTCTCGGATAAAATAAAAGTTCTATACACAATAGAGGAATCTTCGCCAAGCATCGCGATGAAAATACGTTTTTTCGAAGAGACCTCCGGTTCAGTCTTCTCGAGGTGTTTGCACGAGACAATCCACTGCCCCGAGGCAGCCCCTAAAATTAGCGGAAAAATCAAAACAATAATACCTTTACATATATATAGAAACGCGCTGCTAAGATAATTAATGAGACGCCATAGAAATAAGTGAAATACATAATCCAATATATACAAGCCATAAAACAGCGTTTTTTACACCACAAAGAGTCGTCAAATTTGGCGCAGTGCGTTCTTATATAAGGCGTTGCTGAAGAACCCGGAAATCAGCCGAATCTCGAATGGATTCGGAAAAAGTGGTCCGTGCAATGGCTCGTTGGTGGCAGGTAAATGGCGCAGCATTGCATGTTAGAGTTTGTCGGACAAATGTGACAATATATATGTATATATTTGTGTGTTTTTAAATTAAAAAGTGCTTTAAGTACGAGTAGTTTCAGCGGTTTACAAGCCAAGTGATTTTGAATTGGATCATAAGTGCGTTCAAGACTTGCTTAACTTTTCTTTGAGTATAGTTTTCGCACTTCCGATGGAAAACTCTTTAAACTGAGTCTTCACATCGCTAAATGTTGGTGTTTTCCTTAAGGTCCTTGCAATTTTCAGAGTCACGTATATGGTTTTCGTCAAAGTCCAAAGAAACGCTAGAATTTTGCCTATTATCATAACCAGGCCAGTGAGGAAACCTAGCAGGGCAGCCATCGTAATCATTATGAGTGATTATTATAATCTTTCAAGCAGATCCTTAAGCTTCCTTCTTCTTTTCCAGACCGTCAGTCAAGAGGACGGTGACTCACGCAATCCAATAACCTACGATCTTCTGCAAGAAAACCAGTCGAAGACTTCGAAGACACGGCAATATGTGGCGGCTATGATAAGTGAGAACAATAAATTTGTTTTCAGATTGATGTCTTTACTGACCAACAATTGATGTGTTTCAGTTTGTTTGGGTGCGGTTGCCGCTGGAACTGCGTTATCCTGGACGTCTCCTGTTTTTCCGCAGATGTCTGCCGGAAACCAAAGTTGCTTAAATTCCACTTCTGGTGATACTTCCAACTCGACTTCCAACGAGAATGACATTCTACTGACCGATTCGCAAAGTGAGTACCTTTCTTATAGCGTTGGACTTTAAGATTATAGACTACGTTTATAGAGTGCATTTATATGCCAGTAAATTGTTGAACACCTAGCATTGATAACATGCTTGCATTTTGATTCCCATTCAAGTTAAGGGTTAAGGACAGGCCTGGCCTTTAAAAAATCTACACACTTGATGAATCCATTTTGAAATACCTTTTTTTCGATTAAAGGTAATTTAGGGAGTTATTTGGCGGCCTGGACTTGTCATTATTAAACCCGTTACAAGTGGAGAAAAAGGGATTCATTGATCAGGATCAATAGAGGAGTCGATCTAGCCATATCCGTTCGTCTGCTATAAAATCGAGGTTAGGAGACAAGTTGGTTAAGAGACATGTTGCCCAAAACTGTCAATTTCTATCGATATGCCATAAAGAACATGCAATGTCGTTAGCTGAGTAAAGGGTATCTGATAGTCGAGAAACTCGAGTATAGCCTTCTTTTTTGTTTTTTTTTGTCTGTTCTTCCAATTGATTAAGTTGACTATGGCCCTCCGAAACTATTAAGCCCATTTTGCTATCTTTGTGACAAGTGATTATGATTTGCGTGATAATAAATAGTATAGTATAGATAGAATTGATTATAGATTGAGTACTATTTCTGGGCAGATTGACAAGTTCTGGAGCTTACTAAATAACGTTTGCTTTTCAGAAACATTGGTGGGATCCATGTTGCCCTTTGGCGCCCTTTTCGGAGCCCTCCCCTCCGGATATATTGCCGATAGGATCGGGCGACGGTCTACAGCCATGGTCATGGACATTCCCTTCATCTTGGCCTGGATCACGCTCAGTTTCGCAAATTCCGTCGGCTGGCTTTACTTGGGCAGATTTTTAATCGGTAAGTGATGGAAACTAGCCAGTTGGAATTCGATTAGAATGTGCAGCATTTCAGGTATCGCAACGGGCAGCTTCTGCGTGGTGGCTCCCATGTACATTTCGGAAATCGCGGAGACCAGCATTCGCGGCAGTCTGGGCACGCTGTTCCAGTTGCTCCTTACGATCGGTATCCTGTTCATCTACGTGGTGGGAGCTTTTGTCACATGGAAAACCCTGAGCATGCTCTGTCTAATCATACCCATCCTGCTGCTCGTCGGCCTGTTTATCGTGCCCGAAACGCCAGTGTATCTACTTAAAAGGGTAAGGAACCTTGGAAACCAGTCAAAAACTTTACCAAAAATCAATCTGAAGTATTTTTGAAATCTTTATTCCAAATATTTTCGAAATGCTCCGGTTTTGTATAGTTTGGACGATGATTAGATTATCAATATTGCTTTATACTGATTTACACGTTTTTAAATTGCAGGGTAGGCGCTCCGAGGCCAATCGTGCACTAAAATGGCTGTGGGGAGATTACTGCAACACCAGCAACGCCATCCAGGCCATCCAAAACGACCTGGACCAGACTGGAGCGGATGCATCCGTGAAGGATTTGTTCAGCAACCGCGCCTCGCGGAACGGTATGGTGATCTCCGTGCTGCTGATGGTCTTCCAGCAGTTCTCCGGCATTAATGCCGTGATCTTCTTCATGAACGAGATCTTCAAGTCCAGCAGCACGATAGATCCCAAAGCCTGCACCATAGTGGTGGGTGCTGTGCAGGTGCTCATGACCCTGGCCTCCTCCATGCTCATCGAGAAGGCCGGCCGCAAGATCCTGCTGATCTTCAGCAGCACAATCATGACGGTCTGCCTGGCCATGCTGGGTGCCTACAACACCATCCAACGGCACACTGATGTGTCCCAGTCCATTGGCTGGTTGCCCCTGCTCTGCATAGTGCTGTTCATCGTGAGCTTCTCCGTGGGCTACGGCCCCATTCCCTGGATGATGATGGGCGAGCTGTTCATGCCGGACGTTAAGGGCATCGCCGTCTCCCTGAGCGTCATGATGAACTGGGTGTGCGTGTGCCTGGTCACATGGCTCTTCGGCGTGCTCAATGCCGGCGGTGCCGATGTGCCCTTCTGGTTCTTCAGTGCCTGGATGGGAGTGGCCACTGCCTACGTGGCCATCGCCTTGCAGGAGACCAAGGGCAAGAGTGCCAGCCAAATCCAGAGCTGGTTGAGCGGACGCTGAGGATCACAGGAGGACTCCATGCCATAGTTTATTCTAGTTGAATGCCATTGAACTCGTAGTTGAATAAGCAGCCCTTGCAAAGATACTTTTGAATACTTTCTATATTTCACTTATATTTTCAACGACTTACAAGAAATTGAACTTCAGCCAAGATATGTAATCTTTTCCTAATTTTATTACAATTTGTTTCGGACTCAAGGCCAACCTAACTTATTGTTGTTCCACAATGTTCAGATCCGTAGTATAGTTCAACTAGTTCCTAAGTACTCATGGTCACGCCCAAATATCTATATAAGATTCGCTGGACTTCCACTTCCACCCACTTACATATGTACGTGCTCTCCTTTTGTATAAACCACCTGCTCTGTGTACACACACGTACTTTGGGATTGCAAAGACAAATACCTATATTTATACTTCTGTGTGCTAATTTTAACAAATGTACATACATACATATATATTTGATAATAAAAGTAAACTGTACAGGAACCCGCAGTGTTTGTGGGTCAGATTGGAGGCGATAGCCCCAGGCCCGGTTACGCCCCTTAAAGTGCGAAATTGGATCCCTATCAGGCGATTGCACTACATCGGCTGGTCGTTGGCGACAGGCCACGCCCACTGCTGGCGCCAGTGCTCGGCGATTCCCCATTCCGACCACCACCCACCGCCCTGCGTCATGGTCAGTGTGAAGGTCATCGTCGGTTGATTGATTGATCGACATCGGAGTGGGAATAGGTATTGGAATCGGAATCGACAGATCGATGCACAAAATGCAAATTGAAATCGTGCCAGCCAGCCCACTGCGTTCGATTGCCGGCGCTTCTATGCAAATATTTAACGCAATTACAGGAAGCCCATCGAAGCCCCTATTTGCTTGGGTATTTCCTCGTCTATTTGCTCGGCTATTTGCCCACATGCTCAACAGGTTGGCGACAATCAGCAGCAAGACAAATACAAATGGCAAATATCGCTGGGGATGGAAAAGTGGGAGTGATATATGTATGTATAGTATAGATGATGCCGCGATACGGCCGATAATTTTAATTGGCGTTCTGGTAGATAAGTCGGTGGGATTAATGGGATATAGTCCATATATGAACATGTACATGATGGTTTCGCTTTAAAATGGATAACACAGCTACTACATTTTACTTTGAAACAAATGTTTTCAAATTTTAAAGAATTATATTTCAATATTCAAGATCATATTTTAAGTTTTCCCTTTACTTGCCTTAATTATTACTTATAGCCTTATTAGACTAATTAATTATTTATATTAAAAATGAAACAAGTCGCAAAGATCAATAAAGGCAGAGAACTAATAGTAATTTTCGCACAAATAGCTCATAAAGTTGATTTTGTATTGCCGTTGGTAAACATTGGTATAGTAGTTTAGAGCAATTGACGATCATTTTAATTCCTGTTTGAAGTTCGAGTGTCTGGTAAATAAATTAAATGTCTTGATGGGTTATATCAGTTATCAATTAATGTGCGCAAATAACAATGTAATCATAGTGCTGAAAAATAAACTGCAGAAAACTTTAAAAACTTTCCATGTAATTTGAAATTCCATTTTAAAATATGGCACATTTACCAGCTGAGTAACGGGTATCTGATAGTCGAGGAAATCGAATTCATTAATTAACATGTCAATATTAATGTGATGCGTTATTTACCTTAATTTACTTTTTATTATTGCCCTAAAATTAAGGAAATAACTCCAATAAAAGCTTATCGAAAATTGAAGTAGCAACTACCTATTAGCTAACTTCAAATAATATTCCCATTTTCAGATTGCACTAAAGCATTGCATTTACAATGTTTATTTTGTTATCAAGGAGCAGTAAATCCGATTACAACTCGGAAAGCTACATATTCTCACGATGGAATTACGCATTTATGGACTCTTTATCTGTGGCAAATTGGGCTTTACTTGTTTGTCTATTAAGTATAGAGTGTAAATATTGCCTAGTTATTTTTAGAAATGCGTTCTAAAAATGGAAGCCTAGAAAAACGCAACATGTTTCTAAATTGGCATCAGCACGAGCCTCCTGTCTTACCATTTCTCTATACAAATCAAAAAAAAAACCTGAATGGTTTCTGTAATAAAAGTTTGTCAAGACCTGTTAACCAGTTTGTAAAACATTCTCCTTATCAATATTCAACCCCCCACCTGCAGTTCACTTTCCCGATTTAAATTTAGCAGATCGTCGTAAACAAACGCATCGACTTCTGGCCAGTGATTCCCATACATTTCATATCGCATTGCCGGTTCCGGATGGTGTTAACCAGAATAACCACGTCGATATAAGGCACTTAAGTGCCTACACCGGAGACATTTCAATTAGCAGATGTGCGGGGCACGCACGATACTGGCCGACTAGCCAGGCAAATTAATTGAGTATGTACTAACTGTATCGCTAGGCCATCGGAATCAGTCAGTTCCCCTAACCGGACACGCTGCATGCTAATTAACTTCCTCTTGGATGGTGATTCACATCGATCGGTATCGCCCTAATGGCCCAAAAGCTTTCCACACCTCGGTCCGGAACTAGAGGTCTGTGAACACCTTAACCGAAACTAAATGTGTGTTTTTTATCCGTTCGGCTGTTTTACAATGCCAAATAAGCCTGCGAGAGCATCGGCCAATTGTCGACTGGGCAGATACAAATCACTTAAATTCCGGACTCAACTCTCTCAGTCGAGCTTGCTTCAACGGTCGCGTTTAATTCGCTATGATATGATATGTGTGATAAGTCTGGATCTCTACAATCGGACGTGTGTGAGTGAGCTTCCTCTGTGGTGTTGTGTGGAATTCGTATTATCTAGCCTCACTTGCGACTAAGTGCGAGTATAAATGCGTCTGTCATAATTTTTCAGGCCCAACACAAAAGCGCCAAAACAGCCGCGATCCGACATCATTTCCATTCCGACAGCCCAGCCAAACAGTTAGCGTTGATCTCTCTGTCCCGTCCAGAGTTGAATTAATTCCCACATTACGTATACGCCGCGTTGTGCAGCCAAACGGTGTTCACTGTTTCACTGATTGACCACTAATTGATAATTTCGGCTACGAGATGGGTAAGTCAGACGACCCAGTTAATAAGAGTGTTGGTTTTCGGGCGACCCGCTGCCGAGTGCTGATAAATTGATCATCGAGTGTCGCCTTGAATTATTATAAATATCAAATATGATAATAACAGGTGCTCCGATTAGGGAGTCCACATTAAACGCATTATCGTTCTGAACGTGAACGTGAACCGAGTGGCTGAGATAATGTTTCCCCAAATCAGCCTGTTACCTTTTCCATTAGTCTTCATCTGATTTCGTGGCGATCGGTTCGCACGAGTATTCTCTGCCTAAGATCACGTGTCCTGTAAGTTCCTTAATCAGTTTAAATCAATTAAAAAAAAATATATGTAACCAGTTAGAGCTGCAGCTTAAATTATATGTTCCATGGTGGCAAATCCTTAATGGTTAATAATTACTTTTCAAAACAACAAATAGGTAACAAAAACTTAAAAAACATAGCTACTGTTTGTTTAGAAAGAGATCAATTATGGAAAGAAAAGAAACACAATCATTAATTCCCAATTTAGAGTCTGTATTTTTCCAAAAGTTTCATTCAATGAAAACTTTCCACAATACCCATTTCGTAAACAAGTAAAAATCCCCCAAAAGATGAATTCCAACCTCATGAGTTATTTTGGATTCGACTTGTGTTCCCCAGCATATCAGCTTATAATGCCAGACATGTCTGCCAAAAGGTAGCCAAAATTTGTAATCGTATCTTTACCTACAAAATCGATGAAAAAACACACCACTTGATTTTGGAGGAACATGGTCTTATCAAATTGACTTTAATTACATTTCTGAAATGTGTGTCGTCTGGTTAGTGAAATAGTGATCTGTGTGAATGTGCCAGCAGTAGAATGGCACTTTTGACATTTTTAATTACTCTTTATACTTGAGAAGCTAGTCTGCTTAATTAGTCAGCTTTGAATTTGCACACTGATAACAATTTCAGAAATATACGCCCCCATTTGTCGGTTAGGCAACGAAAATAAACATATTAACCAAATGAAAACCACAATGATCTCGCAGAAACACATTTATTTAGCAAGTGAAAACAAAACCCAATGCTAAACAGAACTACGGAAAGTTTTGACATAGTCAACCGTAAATAAAAAACTCACTTCCGTTGGTAAACGTCAAAATGTTAATAAAATTAGCTGTCCGAATTATTCGAAAAGCTTATCGGAGCTCGCTACTGGAATTATCTTAGAGATTGGAAAAATCACTCTATGGTTTATGGCCGAAAACCCCAAGGGAGTATTTTTCAAGAATGTCAATAAATATAGTTCAATGTCAGCTGCGAGGTTAAACCTCCACGTAGTAATTACTAATTACGTCAATTTCAACGGTGAGGCTTACTTTTCCATGGAAGTTTAGCAGTTGGAGGATTTATCTGAAGTGCTCTATTTGGCTCAGTCCAGGTGTTCCTTGACCACCAACTTGTTGAGATACTACCCCAATAGATAGGACAATCGGTTCCATTTCGAGTGCCCTCACACCCTCTTCACGTGTCTCGCCTGAGGAGCAGAAATTGTGTCACCACCTTCGATTTGGAAGCCACTAAATAGATCCAAGGACAGGGCCATAAAATGCATCGGAAATTACTCAATAATTAGCAGTCGTAATCAAAAGTTGTTTACGCGCTTGGCGACATTTGATTTTATTTAGGAATTCAGAAGGGTGTGTGAGTGCCAGAGGCACTTCTAGATTGGCGCCTTTTGTTTGTTTTCTAGCCCTATAGAGGTACACACACATTGCATAATATTAGTTATATTTTTAAACTTAAAGCTTTTGAATAACAAAATATATGTAAATTATTGCCCCTGTAGACAAAGTATCTGAAGTTAGCTTACTTTTCAGGGAAAACTTATATCAAATTCAAAATCCTTTTCCTTTTTTTGTAATCCTTCACTCGAAAGAGTTTATTGGAACATTGGTATATTATAGGGTATTATTTTTGGCTAATATTTGTTGTTTATAAACAGAGCTGTATATTTTTTAGTTGACCAGGACCGAAGTGGGCCGGTCGCCCTTTTGCCGGCGAGTCGGCGATGCAAACAAATTGAGATTGGGGCATAGTTTTCGCTGCACCTCCTTATCACATTCCATGTGTGGGCATACTCGTACGTACTCGTATATGGGCCAGTTCAAGTGCAAAATGCACACAAATGGCGCGATTCCAAGCGAACAACAGCGGAATACAGAGATTTCGATCCGATGGCCATGGCAGAGAGAGTTTCGATCGGGAGATGGCAGCTCCGATGATAGTATAGTATAATATACTTGTAGTACTATACGGTATGGTATGGTATAGCCTATAAATGGGTTTGCCGTGGATCGGGAGGCGCTTCCCTGATAAGATAATGCACGTGTAGGAGCACTCGTCAAGTCGAGTGTCAGTGAGAATTATTGGACGTGTATGGATTTCGAAAGGCTGCCATATAAGGCGGAAAATCTTTAAATTCGCGCGATGCGACGATTCAAACAGCATTACAGTTCTCCAGTTCCCCGGACTACGTCGGTTTTAGTTTCATTTGCGGATCCTGCTCGAGTGGGATTTACTGCTATTCCAAGGATTTTTTTCTGTAAGAATGCAAAGTGAATAGTAATAGTAATTCGAAGAGTGTATTAATGACTTGGTGTCGCAGTCATTACAAAAATCTGCTAAAAGTGTCAACGGTGATTACATAAGTAGCAGCGAGCGAATAAATTAATTAGCAGTACAAATGCGACAGACATTAATTTGTCCATAGTGCAATTAAAATAATTTGGTCATTCATTAAATAATGAACAGACTGCAGTTCCGCCTCCGCTTAACTTTTTCTGTGCTATTAAGTCCAGATAAACTGGCTAATGGTCTGATAACGTGATGCTTTAAAAAACCGGCAGATAATGTGTCAAGCTGTTTGGACAATGGGTACCTATTTGGCTTCCCCTCCCATATGGTGGCATGCGTCATCCCGCATCCCGCATCCCGCATCCCCCATCCCGCGGAGAAATCGGAGCCGTGTCGAGTTTTGAACGTTTGAACTTGCAGCCGATTGAATTACAAATGCGGATAGGATCATTAATCCCAGTCAGCCGCATTGCTAATGAGGCACTCTCGCTTTTCCACTCTTGCGCTCTTGCAGCTGCTTCTGTACAACCCAAGTCGGCCAGATGCCCTCAATAAGCCGGGAGGAGGAGACCGGAGTACAGTACTCCTACACGGAAGTCAGTACGTTTCAGATAAGCGAAGGAAACACTCGAACCATGTCACCCGAACCGGTCAAGTCCGGTCGCATTTTTATGGCTGCCGTGGCAGGTGAGTCAATGGTCAATATTCTTATCATTTAGCACAAATAAAACATAACTAACTCATCCCGAATTCCCAACGGGGTGACTTAAGCACATATTAATCTGAAGAGTAATTTGAGTCATAAAGATATGATGTTTTTTTACATATTTTTAAGAAAACAAATTATTATTAATTCGCTTTACATTACCAATAAGACAATCAACAATTTCGGCAATTTGTCATATATTTTGATTCACTTGTGTTTTTAAAAAAATTAAATTCCAACAGAATAAATAACTAAGTTTCTTGCCTAACAATTAAATCAATTTTTTTCTCCTAAACTCCTAGCCAACCTGTCCGCCTTTGTCGTGGGAACCACCCTAGGCTGGACCTCGCCCATCGGACCCAAGCTCAAGTCCGAGGACACCTCAGACTCGCCGTTGAGCCGGCCCATAACTTCCGATGAAGATGCCTGGATTTCATCATTGATTGCCGTCGGAGCTCTGGTGGCTCCATTTGTGGCCGGTCCGATGGCCGATCGCATTGGCAGAAAGTGGGTGCTCCTCTCCAGCAGTCTGTTCTTCGTCCTCGCATTCGGCCTAAACATGGTGGCCTCCGAGGTGTGGATCCTGTACATGTCCCGCCTCATCCAGGGATTCGGCGTCGGCTTCGTGATGACCGTGCAGCCCATGTATGTGGGTGAGATTTCCACGGACAATGTGCGTGGAGCCACTGGATCCCTGATGCAGCTCTTCATTGTGGGTAAGTACATTGGATAGAGGGAGCGAAGGGAGAGTGGGACAAAGGATTAATCTGTTATCTTTCAACTTCAGGTGGCATTCTATACGTCTATGCCATTGGACCGTACGTTTCATACCAGGCTCTGCAGTGGTGCTGCATTGTGGTGCCCGTTGTGTTCGACTTGGTCTTCTACATGATGCCAGAGAGTCCGTACTTCTTCGCCGGAAAGGGTCGAAAGTCGGAGGCACTGAAGTCGCTGCAGTTCCTCCGGGGCCAGAGTGCAGAGGGCGTGCACGACGAGATGGCCGAGATCCAGGCCAATGTGGAGGAGGCGATGGCCAGCAAGGGCACAGTGATGGATCTGTTCAAGAACGCCGGCAACCGCAGGGCCTTGTTCATCTGCGCTGGCCTGATCTCCTTCCAGCAGCTGTCCGGCATCAACGTGGTGCTCTTCAACAGCCAGTCGATCTTCACCAGTGCCAAGACTGGGCTGGATCCGGCGATTGCCACCATCATAATCGGATGTGTCCAGGTGGGATCCTCGGCTCTGACGCCTCTGGTGGCCGATCGCCTGGGCAGGAAGGTGATGCTGCTGACGTCCTCCAGTGTGATGTCCATTGGACTGGCGGCCCTAGGAGCCTTCTTCTACATGCAGCTGGTCAAGGGAGATATCTCCAGCGTGGTCTGGATGCCAGTTCCTGCCCTGATTATCTACAACATCGTCTACTGCACGGGCTTCGGACCGCTGCCGTGGGCTGTGCTCGGCGAGATGTTCCCGGCGAACATCAAGTCGGTGGCCTCCTCGGTGGTGGCAAGCACCTGCTGGACCCTCGGTTTCCTGGTCACCTTCTTCTATCCCAGCCTGGATGCCCTGGGCTCCTACTACGCCTTCTGGCTCTTCGCCGTCTGCATGGTGGTGGCCTTCTTCTTCGTCCTCTTCGTGGTGATGGAGACGAAGGGGCTCAGTCTGCAGCAGATCCAGGATCGTCTCAATGGCAAGCGCAACTAGAGAGCAGGTCCCTTAGTTGATAGTGCCCTTGATTCCATAATGATAAGGATCCCTCTGCAAGTATTTTACTGGCTAGCGTAGTAAGTCAAACTCAATTGTTACATGTTATTCCTGTTAAGTTGTAATGAAAATAAAAAATCTAGTAATAATATTATTATAAACCAAAAATTACGGCAATTTCTTATAAATATACATTTTTTAGACCCAGGGGGGTTTTAATAATTTTAGTCAGAAGATTTATTAATCAGAATTACTAGACAAGCCAATATGTCAACATTGTCTCTTAGCTTTAAAGCTATGGCGTACAAGTTTTGTTGCATTTTAGAAGAAAATTATAAATCGTTATCTATGGGTAAAGATAATAAATAAATGCAATAGCGTCATTCGGCTTACTTTCAATTAAAGCCCTAAAAGTATGCAATGTTTTCGAACTGCTGAGTTAACATTGAATTCGCCGCAACACTGAATGTTTGGTTTTATCATTTATCTGTTAAGTGCGCTGTTAAGTTACTGTTACTGCATTTTATGGATTCATCGCTTTTAAATAAATAAAATAAAATAAAATAAAAAAAAAAAACTGAATGTTAATATCCGTAATACGGATTCTGTATTAGCTACTATTTTTTAATATATTGTTAATGATGGGGAATCCCTCTTTATCAAATTTTATTTACTTCATGGTAGATTTAATCATCTCATTCATCTTATCTATATAAATATTATTAATTAATGCCTTGGCAATAACATTATGAGTAAAATACAAGGCCATCTACAGAATGGCATGGATGCAATTGTATTGTGTTGTGTATAATATTATTTAAAAAAAGAAGTAGTTCTTTCAGTGGAAAGAAATTTTAAGTGACAACAAACAACACTGCTTTTCGAATCTCACGATTGAAAAAAATACTTAGAACACAGTACCTTTGCAAAAGCTAACACTGTAATTGAGTTTTACGGAAACACAAAAAAACATAAAAATATCATTTCCGCAATGGCTGAAAAAACACAAGACGCCATGCTGGCCGAAATGGATTTGATCTTTCTGGACCACATATTGCCGAGGTGCTGCAAGGACATCACCACCTCGCAAGCGTTCTACAAGGACTACACCGCCGAAAAGCCGAAGCGAACAGTCACCGCGTTCCGGAAGCAAACGGATCCCGCCCTGATCTCGGGCCACTATGCGCACAACTTGAAGGTCCAGAAGCAGGAGCTGAAGACGCGGACATGGCCACGATCCATGGACTGGCGCGAGGAGTACGCGCAGTTCGTCAAGCGCAACAAGTGGTGCAACGAGGAGATCTACAAGCTCTTCTTCGTAAACCCTCCCATCGACTACTTCCTCATCAGGGATTATCTGCAGGACCTGCTCAAGACCACCTATATCTCGGACTACTCGCCCAAAGACTACCAGTCGCTCATCAGCCAGCGCGAGCATAGGGTCCAACTCGACGGCTCGGACGGCATTGACTATCGGACGACCTATGGCAACTATCACAATCGTATCCAGGAGGAGGATCCGTTCAAGTCGATCCTCATCCCAGAACCAGGGTCGAATGTCAGGAGCATGGAGATAGGAGAGTTCGCCAAGCAGATGCGCAAGCTGTTCACCAAGTACAATCTTACCACCTACTACGAGACCATCTGCCTTCCGGCGCTGATTAAGGCCAAGGATGGCATTATGCCATCGGGACCGATCGATCGCTACACTCTTCGCAAGCACTGAATCGCCCTCAGGTCGAGCTGACCAGTTCACGATTACACAGCTACTGCAGCAATGCAGTTGGATTTATAAAATTATACTGATTGTATCTTAATAGTTATTATTGTACTTAATATACATCCGGCGCCTACTATGATACGAAGTACCACAAAAGGTACTGTAAAAATGTATATTTTGGATGAGGTATGTACATAAATATGTATGTATCTTCACTAATCGACTTTAGACCCGTTAATCGTAGAGCAGAAGGGTACTAAATATATATATTCCTGAACAGTATCACTAGCCGAGGCGATCTGTCCATCTTTGTCTGTCTGTTATTAATTAATCCAAAGATGCAAAGATGTGCATATAAAATTAATTAAATTTCTCCCTCCCACTGAATATCTGATAGTCAAGAAAAACATAAAGCGCTTACCCTTGTTATGTTTAAAATAATTTTATTTCCAGAATGATAGCTTGGGGACCGATTCCCTGGGGTAGCTTTGTAATATATGTACATAGTATTCCAAATAATCTTGCTATATATTGATACTCAATATATTAAAAGTTTGTTTAGTATAAGATAGATACATCTGATCTTTGCACATTTCAAATGTCATGTTTTTCCGTTTTTTTTTATGTTTTCTTACATTTTATTCTCAGAGCACAACTTTTCATATCAGCATGACTTGTCATTCTATATTTGTTGATAAAAGCTCCCTCTCTCTGAGCTCCGAAACAATAATAATAATTATTTTGATTTTTAATTGCGATAGCTCGAAGCATTCGTTACTGCCAATTATCTATTTCCAGATACAAACAAATCTTAAAGTTTTAACATTGGGTTCCGATAAGGGGTGTTACTAAATTGTGATACATGACTTTACTTACATATGTACATGTGTACCTGCATATATTAAGGTAATACATTTTATATTATTAAAAAAGGACAGACTTTTGTTTTTCGAATGATGATAGTGTTGCAAAGCATTACTTGCAAGGCATTACTTTAATTTTTCTATTTGTGCAATGATCAATCAAGCCAAGTACTTGTGAAATAATTGATACAATGTACATTAACATAACATGATTTTAACAGAAATACACATTCGATTACTTTACCGATCTAACGGTTTACTTTGAATTGTACATTTCGCAACTGGCATTCTAATACTAAAATAATCTATGTTTGGAAGTTTCTGGTTATTGTCGTTAACAATGACAATGAGAATCACGATGACAATCTTCATATATCGGCGGCGATCGTCCAACTTAACCAACACCTTAAGTAGCTCTCTTAAAATGAATTAACCTGTGAGCGAAAGCTCTTTGAGTCTAAAAGCCACTGGTGCCTATAAAATGTGTGGTATCAATGAGCGAGAGCTCAGTTATTGTGCGAGTTTTCGAATTGAAAGACCTCCCGTAAAAAAATACAATATCTATCAATATGGATCGTTGGTTGAATCGCGTTGCTGTGGTCACGGGTGCCAGTTCTGGGATCGGTTCCGCCTGCTGCAAGGATCTGGTGGCCAAGGGCATGGTCGTCGTGGGGTTGGCTCGTCGGGAGGAGCGCTTGAAGGAGCTAAAGGAATCTCTGCCGGCAGATCAACAAGCCCGCTTCCATGGCCGAAAGTGTGACGTCAGCGTGGAGCAGCAAGTGATCGATGCCTTCGCATGGGTAGATGAGACCCTTGGAGGTGCTGATGTCCTGGTGAACAACGCCGGCATCACTACCGGTTCCCTCATCACGGATCCCAACAATGCCGCAGACATGCGAGCCGTTCTGGACACCAATGTACTGGGATTCGTGTGGTGTGCCCGCGAAGCCTTCCGATCGCAGCAGACGCGCAATATCACCGATGGCCATGTGGTTGTCATCAACAGCGTTGTGGGTCACAAAATTCCCGTGGTGCCCGGCTTCAACTTCAAAATGTATGCCCCTTCCAAGTTCGCGGTCACCGCTTTGGCGGAGGTCCTGCGTCAGGAGTTCCAGGTGAAGAAGACCCAGACCAAGATTACGGTGAGTTTAGAATCAGAACGTTCAAGATCAAAGTACCTCATCGATCAAGTCACTTCTCTTTAACTTATATTTTTGCGGCAGTAGACTTTGATTTCATTTGATTGTGTAATTCACCTTAAAGAAAATGCCGGTCAGATGTACATTAGGCACAGAAAACCAATAGATTATGCTTAAACTTTCCGAATCGTAATCATTGCTTCAGGGCAAAAACAGGTGATGATATTTGCAGATCTTCCTAGCTAACTGTTTCTAATATGTTTTTCCATTTGGGTAAACCTTTTTGAACGGGATTTAAGATAATCAGATGGTAGTTGATAGTCCAAAGTTACCTAAAATGAGGTATTTATCACATTGAATCATTATGAAAATCTGTTACCAATCAGCTAGAGCAACACACTAATATGCATGTTAATACCTATCCACTTCTAGAGCATAAGTCCCGGCGCCGTCGACACAGAGATCATTGATGAGAAAATCAAGGAGGTCATTCCAAACTTTCCCATGTTGCGCGCCGAGGATGTCGCCGATGCAGTGTCCTATTGCATCCAGACGCCGCCCAATGTGCAGATCCATGAGCTGACAATCAAGCCAGTCGGGGAATCGTTTTAATTGAGCCTTCTGTGGAATTGGACCTTCATGGAAGTCTAATCGAGGAAACTGCTTGCATGAAAATGGAAAGTGGAAGCCAGTGCAAGCAATTTGTTTATCACTAAGCATTTCACACAAACCCGTATTGATGTAAATGAAGCAAATTCGGCTTCGGGTTAACAAGTGAAAGTAAATAAATGTATCCGCACTATGACGGATTTGCAAATCCATCAATTTGATCTGAGAGTGCATTTGTAGTGGTTTTACAAGTAACATTTATTAAATCACTTCAACACATAAGTTCAATGAAGGAAGTACAGGGCCATTTTGTTGCAGGTAATTACAATACGTCATTGTTTAGGGATATAACACTATGTCTGTATAAACACCGATTTCATTAAGTTTCTCACCTTCTGTATCACAGTTACATGGTTATTACAAACGTGAGCGTGTGTATGTTCTTATGTTTTGAACGCATACAACTAGGATAGACAACACATATCTCTGCGCATATAACTATCGTATAAAGTAACTACATCTTGCTGGCGCCAACAATGCGGCCCAACTTAACACCTAATATAAAACCAGAGTATAAATAGTTTTGATTACAGTTAAGAACATAAACAGCGTTGAAACGTTTGGCTAAGAACTAATAATACCGTCATCGTACAGTCCTACCGACAAAGACCCAGTACCCAGTACCCAGTTCCTGCGCTAATTGCTTCAGTTTACAAATCGTATTCACTTGGCTGGAGCATCGAATGTGCAATTTCACAAGAAAAAAAAGCATAAAAGCATATTGCAATCGCCTGGAGTCTTTTGAAAATAGCACACTAAGGAGAGTTTAAAAGATTTCGCTTTGCCTAATCCTACCAAGTACAATTACACATATATCTAGAGTATATCAATGTAGAACTCGCACAACACGTACATATGCCCTTGCCAGCATATTTTAAAACTAATATGCCGACACACGGCTTGTATATGTATATATAAATGTATCTCGGGCAGGCTTGAGAGCCGCCGTACCCTGTATAAAAATGCAGTTGCCTGATTCTCCCTGGCAACAACAACGCGCTGTCCGGCAATAGTAACTAACTCAATTGGATGTAGACGGATACGTTTGATATTTGCACTCGTGCAGCGTCTGGAATGAGTGCTCGAAGTCCCTCGGCAGCGAGGACAATGCGTGGGCGCTTTCGGTGCCCGAAATGGTTTTGATCAGGCTGTTGGAGTTCAGGGACTCCAGCTCGTGCGTCTCCGAGTTCGCCAGCTCCACGATGGCCGAGCTTGTGGGCGTCAGCAGCTGCTCGCTGGCGATCACTTGGCTGGGTTTCCTGCACAAAGAAATTAGAGTTTTAATAACTGATAACAGGTGTCTTAGGCGGCTTGATAAAAATGCCATTACAGCAAGATTGATTGAAAGGGTCAATACGATAAAAGCCTTACCGCTCGTAGAACTTGCTGCTGCCACTGCTCCGCTTGCTCCACAACGGCCACTTGAGTTCCAGAAAACCGTGCTGCGGACCGGCAACCCGCAGCAGACTCATCAGGAAGAAAGTGGCATAGAACCAGCTAACGATCATGACAACGACCAGGAAGACGCCAATCTGTATGTAGGGCAATATGTTGGAGGCCATCATGATTCCGCCAGCCAGACCAGTTGTGGTGGCCGCCATCACTGTGGGTCCAATGATGCGGGATAGTACAAACTGTGTGGCTGCCAATCTCTCCTTAACCGGGGACATTCGGTAGTGAATACCGTAATGTAGGCTGAAGTCCACTGCCAAACCGATAGCCGTGCTCACCGCTATGCTCTCCAAGATGTTAAGCTGCCAGCCGAGCAGGATGAGCACCGCCACGGTGTTGAATATGCTTAGCGACACGGTTAGCACGGCGTAGATGGAAATCAATATGTTGACAGTGAAGCATAGGAGCACTGCAAGGGATGCAGCCATGGCCAGGCAAATGGCAACCAGGGTGTCATGCGAAAGGGTGTCCTGCACATTGTAGAATTTCAGGTCGCTCGTGAACCATCCTCCTTGAAGTTCCGGCGGTGCCGTTTTTAACTGCAGCTGAAACCAGTGCTCTACAGCCTCGTAGAACTGCCTAATATTTGCGTATATGGTGCTGTAGGCCACGTTGGACTCGAACTCGATGACCAGGGCTTTGGCCAGTAGCGGTGTAAATGATCCGTTGGTGCTGTATTCTGCACTCTCATTTCCACTCATTCCTAGGTAATCCTCCGTCTCCAGGCGAGGAGCCTCTGCAAACTTGGGTCCTGCCACGCCGGGCCGGAAAAATGTAGTGTCATACATGTTGGATATGCTTTGTGGCAAGCAGTACTCAAATATGTGCGGCTCGAAGGGGAACTGTGCGTCACAGCAGGGTGAACGGTCTTTCCTGGTACTGTCCATATCATCGATGCATCTGAAACATGAACAAAACCTCTAAATCTAAATATCTCTAAATCTCTATGTCTAAATCTCTATATCTCTATATATAAAAATCGATATTTCGAGCTTCTTTGAGCTAACTAAACTATTGTTAGTATATAGATGATTGTATGTATATGCTCACCTGCGCTTCATATAGTCGATGAGATTTTCAATGAAACAATTGGGCAACAGCATGCCGAGGGTCTCTTTGTAAAAGGGTTGCTGGCGCACACTCTGGCAAAAGTCAAGGATCCAGAGTTGTGCCGGCCTGCTGGATACGTTAAAATTATTGTCATAGTGCAGGTGGCCGTATGAGTTGGGGTTCGTATAGTCGCCGTCGTCCACCGCCTGAACGCCCCAAACGAAATGCATGTGCATCTTGAAGTTCTCGTACGCCTGCAATGGTTTCTCGAACCAGAACTGCTGCTTGAGACTGGAGTAAACCTCAAATGGATGCTTTGGCACAAAGAGCTGGAAGTGTGATTTTTCCGGCAACTGAAGTCCTGGATACCAGAACACAACGACGGCACTGGAAGCGCCTAGAGCCCCGAAGATCAGCAGCCACAGATAGGCATAGTTCATAATGCTGTTCGTGATGCACTCCTCAAAAATCTGACAAAATCGGTTAATTGACTTCTTGCAGGCGTGAATCAGCTTCATCGACATCGGATGATGGCAGGATATCCTGGTGGCAAATAGTCGTTCCATGATAGATACCGAAGCGGGCAACCAAGTTATCATGAGCAAGTAGTTGGTCACCACGACAGTTCCCGCAAAAATCCTGAAAATAGATTTTTATATAACTTGTTGAATATTGAAATTGCAAAGCATCAACTTACCCAAAGCACTTGATAGCTGTTATAGAGCTGCTGTAGGAGGCATAAAAGGCGCCGGCGGTGGTAAGTGAGGTAACGAACATGGAGGCAGCAGCATGTCGCATAGTCAGCGCCATGATGTTCTCCAGTGACTCCGTGTGATCACTGTTCTCCAGTGGCGTGGGAAGAGCACTCTGGGACTGAGTGGTCAAGGTACATCGATTGCTGAACCTCTCGGCCAGCACACAGTGCCAGATTTTAAGAAACAGAAATACGTCGTCTGCTCCAATCCCAATTATTACTACCACGGCCAGAAGGTTCATATAGGGGAAGAACTCAAACTCCAGCACGATGGCGTAAAAAAAGTACGCTAGTCCCAGCGAGAAGCATATGGCTACGCAGGACATCAAGGTGATGAATGCTGATCCCGTGTACAACCACACGCTAGCCATGACGAAGGCACCTCCCAGCGAAACTAGCCACACGTCCGTCAGCAGCAGTTCGTTAAAGAGTTCGTTTTCGAGGCCCAAGTCCATCGCAACCACTTCCACAAGCTCGTTGCTCAGTTCCCTGAAAAATCAGTCAGAATATTATTATCAAACAGAAAACACCAAAAACATTTTTAAATAAAAGAAAAATACAAAAAAAAATTGCAAAATGGATCCAGTGCAACGGGAAAAGGAATTGATTAAAATGGAATTGCCAAGGACGAGGGTGCTCGTAACCACCAGCAGAGCGGATTATGTGGACCATACTGGAAGAGCCGTTTACAATCCCCCGATTAGGAAAGCCCAAGAGGATCCCTCTCTAATAAGTGGTCACTACTGCGCAAATCTAAAGGTTGGTGGCATTGAATATAAAACAAAGACATGGCCCCAATCAATGGACTGGCGGGAGGACTACGCACAGTTCATCAAGCGCAACAAGTGGTGTAACGAAAGGATCTACAAGCTATTTTTTATGTATCCGCCTGTAAACTTCCGAATTCTAAAGGACTTTGTGAAGGAGCTTCGTAGAACGGTGTACATGAATGATTACTCTCGGAACGACTTCGTTTCCTTTGTAAGTCGACGTCGCTATAGGAACAAAAGAGGTTACTCTCTCAAGGACGAGGACTACCGGACCACATATGGGTGCTATTACAATTGCCTGCAGGAAACGGAGCCGTTTAAGAGCTCCTTCTATCCAGAACGTTGGCTAAAGGACACGACTCTGGACAAAATCGCCACCGATTTACGAAAACTTTTCACAAAGTACAATTTGACCACCTATTATGATACCATATGCGTGCCGGCCTTGATGAAAGCTAAAAATGGAGTAATGCCCTCCACACCCATTGACCGGTATCAATTTCGCAAATATTAGCCTGGTGTCCATACTTACACGTCTTCCCATTCGTGAAACAGCGGCAGCAAGCGGTTGGATTGCGCCACGGGTATAAAAATCATGGCGTATTTCAGGTATACATTCGAGTCCTAAAAAAAGGTAAAAATATTATTTGGTCGAATTTAATGCAATAAGAAATAAGGAAGAGACAAATACAAAAAATAAGAACAAAAGAACTAAGCTTATTTTAAACTCAATAACTCACATTAGACTTGATGAAACTAAAATCCGTGAGAAAATTCAGAACGTTAAAGACGATATTTAGCCGCTTGCATTCTTCAGGAGCACGACAATGTGGTATTTCGTTGCAGTGGTTGTCCATCTTTAGGTCGTGGAAGTACTCATAGCAGCCCAAGAGCAGCGTGTGCAGCGAAGTAACATCCTCCGTGGTGAGGTCGAAACAGGAACTTTTGTTGGCCAGCATGGCGGCGTAGTTGGGCAGTGACCATGGCCGGCAGCACTCAGTGGTAAGCATCTCCGGTTCGCAAAATGCCCGGTAGCTGGGCACTTCGGTGATCTGGTCCTGCAACTGGCACATGGCCAGCAGGCCGTTCAAATCAAATAGCGAATCGGTGGCGTTGGGGCCGATCCGCTGGACCACAAAATGAGAGTACTCCTTCCGTGGCGATGAGTCGCAAAAGAATCCCTCAATGGGTTGGCGGCGATGCATGTCTGCCCAACCGTCGGTGGGCAAGGTGGCGGCTTGCTTTAGGAGACGCCAAGTGCTCTTTTTGGTCTGCACCCGCTGCTGATGCTCTTCCTCGTCCACTGAGGTGGTGTTGTGGCCATATTCGATCTGCTCAGTGCGTCGCGTGGGCTCCAAAGAGGAGGAAGCGCTGTCGTTTGTGATCTCGTAGTCGCGGAATACTCCGCTGTCCCCCATCCAGGTGTCAACACCGAGATTTGGGGAAGGAGAACTAGTGGCCTTCAGCCTTTTCTTGAACTGCATCATCTTCTGGGCCACATCGTGATGCTCGTGGCTGCTTTGATTTTGTTCCTTGCGCCGCTTGTTCTTGTTCCTGTTTTTGTGCTTGTTTTTGCGGCGCCTGTGATTTGGATGCAGCCTGGTCTCCACATAGCCCTGCTCCACGCGTCTCCTCTCCCACAGATCCGATGGATTTGAGAAAAGCGCTCCATGGTGGTCAGTCTCTTGCAACAGGTTATACCAGGCCGTCAGTCGTTCTCCAATCTTGGTGCCGCGGGTTTCGAAGCCCTGAAGTGAAATGTATGTTGAATCATAAAAACGAAAAGTGAGCAACCGATATTAATCATGATAAATAATCACATTATAAAGTGATTAGTCATATTACTGACAAATTAATCATATTATTTTCCACAATTTTAACAAACTAATAATGAAAATATAATACAGGAACTTTTTGTATACAAGTATCTTGTAGTTTCCAATAGCAATCCTGTACATATTTAAAATATATTACCTCCTTAATATATAAAAAATATATTAAAGAAATTAAAAAAAATATCATTTAAGTGACATTCTTGTATTAAAACTTTATAAATTAATTGTAAAAAAGATAAGATACTTTCTCCAAATATCATGCCAATCTAACAAGACTAACCAAGGTGGGATCGCTGAAGTCCGGCAGTTTGTTCAGGATGAGGGCCACGATGATGCAAGCGACACAGTAGACAGCAATGGAGACGACCACCAGGTAGGGACGCCTGGCCAGGACGTGGTAGTACCAGTTCATCCTCTCCGAGTCGAAGCACAACATGTCAGTAGAATGTGATGCCCGAATCCTCTTTAGCCTCTTCGCATAGCGGGAACATCAAATGCTCCTTGGGTTTCCGCTCCCCTTCAGTGCATCCTTGGCGGCTGGAAGTCTCGAATAACCTTGGGCTGGTGGGTGCTCCTTGGGACCAAGCCAAATTCTATTGTTTTGCTTCTGTTATAGATACTGCCTGCTGGTCAGGCCTCCGCCGCAGAGATCGGCTTGTTGGATTGCATTTTGATGTGGGCGCGCGCCCGTGCAAATAACTCAGGGTTCGGAACTAACTTAAACAACAGAAAAACAACCGAAAACTATGCGAATAAGGATAACGCAGAAAACGGTGAAATAACAACAAAAAGCAGCACAAAGGATACACTGAGTTAATACAGTGTTGAGCAACTCAGTCACCAGTGATGATTGCCCTAAATCCAGACAAACAGCTGTTCTCCGAAGGAGATTCGTGAAGGAAGGCAGAATGAGCTTATGCTATATTGACTTCAATTTCTGTTACTGGTTTATGACTGTAAATGCGTGTATTACACTCATGACACTATACAAGATTGAAAATCTTTAGGAACAGTCAAAATTAAATACAATTTTCCGTCCCCAGAATTTACCAAATTTCGCTAAATACGCTAGACTGTCAGCGCTATTAAAACATATGTTGCAGCAGCAGTGCTGCAAAACGCGAACTAGTTCCGCAGCTTGTGCAATGTTTTGTAATCGTATTTACAAAATTATTCAATTAATTAATTATAAATAAAAAATGATACGCCGCGCACAATGTCTGCTGCGGCTGCACGGCAATGGAGGCCATTCGCTGGTCAGCCGCCTTAGATGCTACGCTACGGATGAGGGAAATCCGAAACAGAACCCGAATCCAAATCCCAGGGCACAGAAACCCGGCACAAAAAACCTGCCGGCATTGAGGAACCCCTTTACCGCCGCCCAGGACAGGACAAAAAACAGCTACTTGACCATGGTGGAAATCTTCCAGGAGCGCGACGTCCATCGCCGCAACCACGTGGAGTTTATCTACGCGGCGCTCAAGAATATGGCAGATTTCGGGGTGGAAAGAGACTTGGAGGTCTACAAGGCCCTGATCAACGTGATGCCCAAGGGCAAGTTCATACCCACCAACATGTTCCAGGCGGAATTCATGCACTACCCCAAACAGCAGCAGTGCATCATTGATTTGCTTGAGCAGATGGAGGATTGCGGGGTGATGCCCGATCACGAGATGGAGGCGATGCTGCTTAATGTTTTCGGCAGGCAGGGACATCCACTGCGCAAGTATTGGCGCATGATGTACTGGATGCCAAAGTTTAAAAACCTCTCACCGTGGCCACTGCCCGATCCTGTTCCGGATGATACATTGGAAATGGCCAAGCTGGCGCTGGAGCGGATGTGCACGGTCGACCTGCGGTCCAAGATCACGGTTTTCGAGACCAGCGAGCTGAAGGATGCCATCGACGATACGTGGATCGTGAGTGGAATGAGTCCCGAGCAGGAGAAACTGCTGCGGGAGCACTCTCGCCAGAAAGCTCTGTACATCGAGGGACCCTTCCACATATGGCTTAGGAATCGGCGGATTAACTACTTTACCCTGCGCGCCGATGCAGATTCCGAGTTCCTGTCTCAATTAGATGAGCGGCAGCTGGACGAGGACGATGTCTCCCACATTGAAGTACCTTTCTTCGGTCGTGCTCCACCAAGGCGACACAATCAGCTGGGCAAGCTGCGCTCTGTCCACCAGCAGGACGACGGAACCATTATGGCCATCTGTGCCACAGGCACCTCCACAAAGGACTCCTTGCTCTCGTGGATTCGCCTGCTGGAAGCGAACGGAAATCCCTCCATAGGAGAGGTGCCCGTCCTCTTCCGGTTCACATCCGAAGTGCCAGCCAAGGCGGAAGAAATTGAGGGTGGCGCCAGTGTCCCGGCAACAAGTGATAACAGTAGTCAAGATGAGCATAACAGCAGTAGAGCGAAATAAACAAATTGTTGAGCACTTTTTCGTCTTTGAATACCATAGAATTGATGGTAAATGTTGCTTAGAGTTATATAGTTATATATATAGTCTGATAGAAGGGAAAAAATCGATAGTTCGTTAATTACTTATACCCTTTGGCTCAGCAGCGAATCGAAAGAAACATTGTATGAATTTTGGGGTGGTTTTTAATGAAGTAAGGTTAATTGAGAAGGATTACTCACAACATCCGATTGTGAGCCGAGCTTAAACGAAAAATCACAGAACCCGAAACTAAGTGTACAGAAGATCTGCCTAGGATTTAACGCCTCCCTCTAATTGCTAATTAAGTGTATGTACATGTCATCTTTGTTTGAGATATATAGTTATGTCATTGGAACTATCCAGCTGGCCCGCTTCTCTACTTTATGCCCGTCTTGTTGACGGGAAAAACCTGCGTGACAACTCCGATTCCCTTGCTGGTGCCCTCGCGGAACAGGATCCGCATTCCAGGACGCACGTACTCCGGGTGGCCGACGAACTCGAACATCACCGAAGCACAATCGTTTGTGCCCAGTCGCTCGCCGCCCATAATGCCCCGAATGACGGCCGTCTGGCGAATGCTTCCTATGTGGACTGTGGTTTGGAAGCCGACATAGATGGCCGTGGCGTGGAACAGCACGGACACCTTGGCCTGCAAGGGAAAGTTAATGTAATTATTTGGTAACGATAATATGGCTCATAAATGAAAACTAGCAACTCACTTGGAAGAAGAAGGTCCCGTAGGGCTCATCCAGACTATTTCCAATATCACCCAGAAGAACCATGCCACTGCGTAGCGTGGGCACGTCCTGATCCATACTGAAAGACAGCGAAGCGCTCTGACCAGCTCGAACAACTCGGCAAGGAGCCTTGTTTCGGTGGATAGTATTAACAGTTACGGGATGAAAGCTACCATCGGGCAACGGACCAATCTTCATGGGCATATTCTCCGTCAGCACGCCCTGGACAAGTAGACCGCCCACAACGGGTCCGACGTCAGACACCCGGAAGATCTCGTCCACCTGGAACTCGCAAGACTCCTGCTCGAGCCGATCCTTCTCGGCGTTGCTGATTCCGGGCGAAAGGACGTACAGAAACTTTGTGACTAGGTTCAGGCCCGTGCCCGTGACATTCGACACGCAAAAGATGGGCACAATGTTCTCGGAGATCTGGTTTGACCCGGCGGAGATGGCCTCATCCGTGTTGGTCACCACGAAGGGAACCTTCCGGCACCCAATGGTGGTGAGCAGGTTGCACAACTCTTGTACCGTCGCGTCCGGCGATGTGATGTCTGTCTTCGTGACCAATACAAAGAAGGGCATGTCCAGTGCCCGCACAATAGCCAAGTGCTCCTCAGTGGTGTCGTTGCAACCGCTGCCCGCCGATACCACCAGCATGGCGTAGTGCGGTGAGTATCCACTCAGTGCCTGCACGGTGGTGCGCATGTAGCGCCTGTGTCCGGCCAGATCCATGAAGGTAACCAGCTTGCTGGATCTGTCGCTAATCTCCTCTGCCGTCATCATCTCATTGTACTTGTAGTTGACCACATTGCCCAGTGCATCGAAGCCAAGGGTCTCGTGGGAGATGCAGGAAGTGCGGCCTTAATAAGAGAAGCAAATTGGTCATTTATCAAGCAAACAAATCAGACTTTATGCGATATAAATAGAATTTGGAAAATAAGTTTGTTAAAGGTCAACAAGAGATGTCGTACATCTGGATATTCCAAATATTTTGAATTAATTTATATTTGTAATTAGTACTAATAACGACATATTACCAGACTGAATCTCGTGCATGTGCCTAAACATATTGAGCCGCGCCCGGCCGTGTCCGTTGTCCAGTTCGTCCTGTGTTAGCACGCCCAGTAAAGTGGATTTGCCTGCATCAGCTCCGCCGAGCACCGCCACCCGAACCTCGATGTTGTGCTGGTCGTCGGGGATCTTACGGACCAGTACCTCGGCGACGGCGCGTCGTGCGGCGATGGTCTTTCGTCGCAGCACCGAGGTACTGGCTCCCAGGCTGTGGGCCATCTGCTTGAGCGTGGTGAGCGAGGCATTCATGTCCTTGTCGCTGAGGCCCTGCAGATAGCCGGCGTCGGAGACTCCAATCTCGTAGATGGCTTCGCCGTTTCCCTCACGCAGACGCCACTTCATCTGGGTCACCAGGTGCTCGAATCGCTGCTTCGACGGGTTGACCAGCTTCAGCTTGTACTCCACATTTCCAAGCTGCGGCTCTGGTGGCAGCATTCCCTGCTCGAAGTCGAAGATCAGGTTGCCCCGCTCGGTGGGCATCCCGCTCACCACGCTGCACTCGTTGGCATTGGCGTCCGTCTCATAGTCGCTGCTGCTGCTTCCGCCGCCGCTGCTGTTGCCATTGAGCTCGGGCTCCTCCTCGAAGCCGTCGTCCTGATTGGGATCAAAGAGACTCAGGAAGGACTCCATAATGTGTTGCTGCAAAAGAGAAGAGTGGGGTTCAAATAAATACAAATGACTTTCCTTCAGATGGGGTATATGCTAATAATTCTGTTTAGACAAAGGAACTCTTTGTCTTGAGAAGAAAACATTTTTTGGGCCAATTGCGACATCGAAAACGTACATACATACAAATGTATGTGTGTACATATGTACATACATACAGATTTTCGAACAGCCGTGTCTGAAATAATAGCAGTGAGATACATAAGTAAATATTACTTGATTTGTTTACTCATATTTTACTGTATTTAGTCTGAGAATTATTCATTTCACCACGGCAAGCAGTTAAATATTGGGTTGAAATAACTTTTAATCTTGTACTTAAGTATTTTTAAACCTTATTTCGACACCACGTCATTTGTTTCACTTTAAAAACAATTATTTTTCAACTTCTATGTATCGTTTTGATGCAACCGTTTGCTTATGTGTATCCATCAAAACTGAAATTTTCCCCATTTGTTTTTTTGGCCGTCCTCTTTCACTTGCAGCGACCTTGAAAACGCTTGTTTATGTTTGCCACGACTCTGGCCGTTGTTTGGAGCCCATGCGCGGGGGCAGAAGGTCGATAAGACGACAAGTTCCAAACATCTTACCAGATAATCCCTATATTTGGCTCACAACTCAAACCAATCCACTCGAGTTTATGCGAGATATTAAGCGCTAAAGCAGCTCCTATTTGCGCGCGACGCTGGCACAAAATATCGATTTTGGCTGCGCTTTTCATTTGCCCAGGTCGAATTTGTTGTTCGTTCGGCTATCTGGGTTCTGGGTGCTGTGTAGTTGTAGTTCGTAGTTGTGTGCGTACTTGTGCTCTCCGCTTTTGGCTGCCTTTCGATTTTGTTTATAACCTGCTCCCGCTGTTTTGCTTTGTCGACCGAAGAACAAGCGCACCTGAATACTTCAAAAGCTTTCGCAATACCCTACCACAGGGCATTTGAGTTCTTTCATGGAACTTATAGGTGTATTTTTCTTTAGCAAATGGGGGTTGAGTTTAAACAAATTAACTTGAAATTAACCTAAAATTACCTAAATATTTAATGCGAAATGTTATTACAGCTAAAGATAAGTGGTAAATTTGTAGGTTTTAATTCTATTTAATTTATTTTTGCAATTAGAAGGCAGGAAATAGCTTTAATTACGTCATATACTATCATTCACAGGAAATCTAAAAGTGATTTTGATGCGAAGCCGCGACTTTTGATAATTTTATTTAACAATTAAAGCTTGGCTTTCCCCAATTCAAACACACCTCGTTAATCGTACGATATTTGTTCAGATAAGAAAACTTAGTATAAAAAACAAACCTTCTTAATTGTGAGATAACTCCCACTGTATTAAATGATTACGTTTTATGTAGATACGCGTAGCGGATTTCTAGGTCGTCTAGACCCTTTCCTTTTTCGGCGCGTAGTTTTGACAGCTTTTCGCGTCTTGTCCTCGCCGCGTTTGCTTCGCATCTGATTTTCTACACAAGCGCTTTTGTTTTGATCGCGTCAGCTGCGTTATTATTCTCTATCTCGAAATTGATTGAGGACGCTTCGCGGAAAGCCCCTTTCCGTTTGAATTCCGGGAAGTAACTGCCGCGTTCACTGAATTCATGCAACCAACAAACAGCAGAAGAGGCAGCAGGGCAAGCATATTGGGGAATTTCACAAGAAACATAAATCGCGCTTCGATTTCATCAGCCAAACAAAAATGGAGTCAATGCTCTGCACTTACGCAGTTGCTGATGCAATAATGTGCAAATCTTCAATGGTCTCTGTGTGGGTGGGTGTTGCTATTCGCGTCGATTCACGTTGCCATGGCAATTTAGCACTTTTGTGGGTTAAGCACTCCCAGCACACTTCAAATTTCGGGGGACGCCAAAGTTGCGCCAGCAATCCAATCAATTAGCTCGATTACAAACCATAAACTTCCTACATTTTGTGACTCCGACAAACAGATGTTTATGCTCGCCACGCGTTAGTGCCTTTTGTCACTGACCTATCCAGCCGCTGCGCGCGCTTACCAACACTGCCTGTCTCTGCGTCCATTGTGAACGGAACACACGTTTCAAATTCAAATTGTAACGTATTCTTAACAATATATGGGGCTGCAAATGTTTCACCGGAAGGAGATGCATCTTCTATGTTTTTATACCACTTATCATTCATAAAAGATGGCTTTGTCGGTACTTTAGTGTTAAAATTCCTTCTTATTCCTTTCGTTTTGGTAAATATTACTCAAATAAGTTAATTAGCCAGCATGGAACTTAATTTCTATCTCGGCTCGTTAGTTTAAATTAAGGTAGAAAGTGTAAGGAAATGGGTCTTACTTTTAAATCAAGCGGTGATTTCAAAATTGTAATTACTTTCCTTCCAAAAATTACCGCAGTGACAAAAAAATTCATTATCCTACCCGTTATATGAGCAACTTATATAATTGCCGCTAGGTGGAGCTCGCTTTCAAGCTCGAAAACATCTGCTTTGCTACTTCCACATATCGAAAGTGGGAAAAGGGTATTATATAGTCGACCTCTCCCCTTAGAATGTTGGAATTCTGGAAGCGACAAAACATTTTTCCATTGGTTTTAGAAAATCATTCGAAAGTGTGAAGATTTGTTTATGGTTTTGGAACGCTATCAGCAGTTGTATCTGCGAAAGAGGAAAAATAAATTGGGGAAAACCTTGTGCCTCCCAGCAATGAAAGAACAACTCGAATTGCTTTAATTCAAACTCAATGTATTCTCATTAATATATTTACGTTTTATTCCTTATCATTAACATTATTACTTTATCACAAATATTTTAAGCATTTTTACATATGTAGTCAGTTACAATGATGTGTATATGTATGTCTGTCTGTTTTCGGGACTTGGGCTTGCATGTATGTATGTACATCGTTGACCTCTCTGAGGCTCATAAAATAGTATCTGCTGACCTCGACATGGATCATGGGGATGTCGTGATGCTACAGGTTGTTGGGGATCGTTTTAAAATTGCACTACTCGCACTCGATTTTGGTTATCTACAGCGGGGACCTTGCCTATGTATGTATAAACTTGGAGGAAGTTTACGATTTGCTCTACCAGTTGCCTGGATGCTATAACTTTTACATTTAAACATTATGACATTACATTGATTTCACTAATCGCTATCGATGACTTAGCATAGATATTTTTAATTTCCCATTACGGTTCTTCGTTAGAAAGTCAAGAACAGAATCGCCCAACTGATATGACAAACGTTTGAACACTTATAGTCGTTTAGCCCTTGTCTTGAGTATGATATAGTCGTATAGCATTTCCGATGTGCTAATGCCTTGATAACAATTGCCAATGAAAGTGGGATGATAGGAGGAACTGCCCCAAACCTGCGAGCTGGGCCGACCCATTCAATATCCAATAAATAATGCTCAAGAATACATTCGTTGTGTGTGTGTGTGGGTGCTCAGGTCCAACTGGTTGGCGTCCGTCAATGAGGTGTCTGTCGGTCGGAATTGGCCGGAATCGGGCCCATCAAATGGCCATCTGGAAGTGGAACTCCGTGCCTTTTATCCCTCTTATCGCTCGACCCGCATAAATCATTTTATTAGCTTATTAAAAACTTTTCCATTTATTGTCATCGTTTTGCGCTATCGTGCGCACAAATCCGTGCCCAGTTCTATATACCCATTCAATCGGGAGGGGGTACTCCGGATTGGGGATCCGGCCAGCAGCATGGATTGGGATATTTTTCTAAACTTTTCTTTATTGCTCACTTGTTGGCTGGCCCCGCTGCTAATGGCAGTGGAGCCGGAGCGGGAGCGGGAGCAACTGCTGTGACCATTAAATTCAAATCTGGTGCTGTTTTTGGCGCGTGTTTAAAAGTTAAATAATGACCAGCACTGGGCACGCAATGGCGCAAGACGTGTCCAATATAACTTTGCCTTTTTTCGGGTCGGCCCGACTTTGATCTCGTTCGCGGGAGGGCAGTTCAAATAGTGCGTCTGCGGCAGGAGGGGGGCTATGTTTTCTGGGGGATATGTGCTTCTCACTTTAGCCGGGACAAACAGATTCAACAACGAGTTTCGAGTTGGAGAGCCCTGCTCCCAGCCACTCGGCCTCGCGATGGGCACAGGTCGTGGAAGATTAGTTTCACCTTGGGGGTCGCCCCTTAAATTAAAGACTGAACCCAGAGGCGCGGGGCTGGGAGGGGCTCCGACCTACACCAGTCGGAGGATATAGTATACAAGTACATCTACGGTTACGCTTAGCTTAAACATTTACAAACGAACGGAGACACAGACACACGCATTACATATACATATTCGTACTTTAGCTACTCCTCTACATCTAGTAATTACTTCTAAGCGACGCTGTCGAACAGGGTTTTTAAGTGTACAGCTGCGGTCAAGTTGGTGGCACCCTCGGTTCAAATTTGGTTAAGACCAACTCAAAAGTTGCTTTCTTACAGCACTTTTAATTTTACAACAGATTTATCCTAAATAAGTTTCAATTTGACAATGATATTTTCCATTTCATTTCCAGTTTAGAACAATCTTATATTAATCAGATCATAGAGCTTACAAAACGCTATATAACTAATAAAATGTGTTTTCCGCAATCCTAAAATTATTTTGTTTACAGTGTAGTTCGTAAATTTAGGATATGTTGTTTTACAAACTTAAACATTTAAAATTTAGCGATTATTTACTAAAAACAACACGTATCTTCTTCGAAATAGATTTCAACTTTTCTATAAAACCATGTATACTTTATACTCTATACTCTCAAACTTGGTCTGTAGAATCAGTAAACTTATAAGGGTGGCTTGACCTGGATTAACTAACGTATTCAACCCCTCCACCGCAAACTTGACCGCAGCTTCACATGACTAGTAGTTGTTCGCTGTCACTCTGATTCGGCTGTGTTTTGGGCTACTGCTGTGCGCCAGTCTTTTGGTTTCCATGCCAGGACGACAGGATGGTGCTTAGACGCAGCTCTCCGGCCCGGGCAGTGTGTCCGTGATGATGTGGTTGCGTCCTGCCGCCGACTTGTGCGTGATGGTGTTGAGCTGCGACGGCGACAGGCTCGTGCCGGCGGCCATCGCCGATGCCATGCCCATGCCCATTCCCGGTCCAGGACCCACGCCCATTCCTGCTCCAACGCCCACGCCCATCCCCAGGCCCAGACCCATGCCCTTGGGCAGCGTCATGTGCGCAGCGGGCGGCTTGTTGAGGCCGTAGTCTATGAGGCTGCTGGTGGTCAGGTAGTCGGCCAGGTTGAGCGGATCGTGGCCCCGCTGAGGAGCCATGTTGTGGGGCAGCGTGTGGTGCAGGTGGGCGGCATAGCCACCCGGGCCCGCACTTCCGTTGGCGGCCATCGCATTGCTCACCGTGCTGCCGGCGGAGCTGAGGGTGCTGCTGCTGCCGCCCGTGCCCGCCGCTCCGGCGGAGTAGCTGGCCATGCTCAGGCCCAGCTGCTCGTAGCGACTCAGCGTGGGCATGGCGTCGTAGAGAAGCGGTGGGTTGCTCCCGCCACCCCGGGCACCGACCAGGCCACCACCGGCCGCCGCCGGGTCACTCTCCAGCTTCAAGGTGCTGGACTGCGAGGGCGGGCTGTTCAGGTGCGGCGCATTGCCATCCTGCAATGAAAAACGGGGTAAGTTGGCTAGTAGCTAATCAGAAAGCCAGTTAAAAAAACGACTCAATAAAATATAAATAATACATTCCCTTTGCATTGCATTTTCGTTTAATGTTTCCATTAATGAATGTATACTTTCCATTTTCAATAATTAATTTAATAAAGGGCATAGAACACAATAGAAAATTCTGAAAAATACATTACATAAAATGTATGTATAAGTCAATAGCTAAATAATCCTCTTAAAACAATAAACAACAGTATATTTTACGTATAAATTTTATATTATTGAAGGGTAACATACTGAAAATGCAATGTAAAGGATGTCTATAAAGTCCTGCCCGTTTGCAATAAACGCCTGTGGTGTCGACTACATACATAAATGGCATAGTTAAAGGGCAACGCCTCCTCCTGGCCACTGGCACTTACATAATCCGTGGTTTTGTGGCCACCACTGTTGCCCGTCATGGGAGCGGCAGATGCACCACCAGCTCCTCCGCCTCCTCCTCCTCCTCCGCCGGCGAACAAACCACTCGGCCGATTTCCCAGCGGCGACGAGGCGTCACCGCCAGTTGGAGCACTCTTCTGGGCGCTCAATATGTCCGGCTGCTTCTCGATGCCCTGCTTCAGGGTATAGGCCACCACGAGCCGCTGGTGGCCAGCTCCCGTTTCCAGGGGCGCAGTCACCGTCACATCCATGCCTGTCGGGAGAGTGGAGCATTAGCAAAAAGAGCAAGAGCATGTAGAGTTGGCTCAGCACTGTGGTGTTCTAAATACCCTTGCAGCAGGTTACTTGGAATCATATTTATCATCCTAACAAAAGATCTTTTCACTGGCAAGACTGACATCAAGTTCATAATTAATTCGAAATGTATTGTAATTAGTTAAGTAATGTTGTTCTGGTAGATACAATTTGATTGAAGTTTTAGATTGAGGATACTACTTCATAAAGTCAAGATACATGTAGAAAGCTGGATAGGATGTGTATAATGTGATCGAATCACCTAATAGAAACTGAAAACCTCTACACTTGATGACAGGCCATCAAAGGAAACTATTTGATCCCCTGCCAGGGTATTTGAGTGACCTCCACATGGCCGTGCGTATGCTGCAATGACCCACCCAGGTGCTTGTCCTTGTCATCGCACATGTTGCGGGCTCCTTGGCCACGGCGCCTGCGAACGGCGATGACCACCACGGATAGCACCGCTATGCCCACGGTGAATAGTGTGCCGGCGAGGAGAGCAGCCAGGGGTAAGATGGACAGACCCATTCGACCATCTGCAAAAAGGGAGCAACAAATGGTAGAGCGATTAGGACATTGCTGCAGGAGATTTGTCTTCATTGATGATGTGCCTTTCATGTTTGGACTTTCAATGAAAATGTATACAGTTTGTGGAAATAATTGTAATCATGCAAACAGAAGGTAAAAGGTATTTCCCCATTCAGGAATTGCACGGTGTAGTTTCGAGGAAATCGAACATAGATATACCCCTTTTTCCACATGGTAATTCTCTAGGTGGCTTTCATTCCTAATTAAGCCTAATGAAAAAAAATATTTAAAAACTTATAATTAGGTAAAACATAAACATAAGTTTATAAGATTCTATATGTTAAGATTTATTATTATTTTCATTTTATTTATTTGGTTAAAGGAAAGTGATGCAAAAAGAAATAATAATGCAATTTTATGAGGTAAAAAAACAGTTTTCCAATATATCTTGATAAAGCAAAAGTGTGATAAACTTTAAAATATTCATTTATTTTTATATTTTTTTAAAACCTTAAAAAATCTCTGTTATTTAATCTCAAAATAAGTTTACTTGCATCATGCTGCGACTTTCGCATTGATTGCAAAATTCAAACATAAATGGGAATGCGGCACTTAAAATACAATTTTTGAAATAAAACGCACGAGTATGCAGGTTATTTCCCCAGACTTCTGATGATGAAAGCTATATGCCAGCTCTTTGTCTGACCGAACTCGATAAATAGCCATTGGTCGGCGAGGGTCCAATAAACTGGATGCGGCGTTGGCCACTTGACTGCTGCTCGCCCAGCGCTTTTCCAGCCGTATCAACCAAATCCATAACCCATATGGCCAATACCGCACCGCCACGCCCCCCGCCCCTCGGGCTTGCGCCCATAAAACGCACGTCGCATGTCAAGTGGCTGCCACAGGCAGCGGTCCTTCAGCCAATCGCTCGCTTAGTTTGTTGTATTTGCGATTGCGATTCCGATTGGCGATGGCTTTAACGTCAGCGCTAAGCTTTTCAATTAAAATCCGCTTGCCGGCTGGATTTTCGGACGATTGGGGAACTCGTAATTGAATATGCATTACAAGGCCGGCCGCCCACACTGCGGATACGCAACCTGAGCATTGCGATGCGACGCCCACCTTCGTACACAGTGTATATTCTCGACATTCAACAAATTGCGCGCCTGCGGATATGCAACGCAGAAACTCAATAGGCAAACATCAGACCAAACAACAGGAGGAATCAGGAAGCGGAAGTACAGTGGATGCTGAATTGATTAAACAATGATTTCATTTCGATATTTCAGCAAATATTAGTTCTCAATAACAATCTTGATACAACAACTCTAGCTGTGTTCAATTTAGTTTCTGGTTTCTTGATTATACGATTATGATGTTATTAAATGTGAATTTATAGCGCTAGAATTGGGTAAACCAAGAGGTCTGGAACTATTTTATGTTTTTACCACAACGCCATTAAACCAAAGCCGTTATAAATCTTTATAAAAGTCGGTTTATACGCAGTGCCTACTGTAATAACCAAACGACATGCTAACAACAGGCTGTAATGGGATGGTAATGGGAGGGTAATGGATGGGTGGTGCATGCAGACTGTTGCTAATTTATAAACCTGGTCTTGTTGTCAGCCAAACGCCAAAGTTGCAAATCAATAAATATTCTTTGACTGCCGAATGTTGCTGTGCCAAATGTTGACGAAACTGCGCCGCTGGCGAAATTGCTCATTTATGCATGGCTGCGTCTAAGCGAACACATCCGTGCAAAGCACACACTCCAACTTTCACCCACCACCCACCGCCCACAGCCACCCACTGCCCACCCACTTTTAGGTGGGTTGTAATTGCCGGCACATGACTTTTGGAAAAAGTACAAATATATGCTCGTAGCTGTGTGTGTGCTCAGCCATACAGCGCGTTCAAAATGCGAGGGCCGAAAGTTTTTGCTATTTCGATTTGTATAGTTTATCGAGTTTTACCCGGCTAAAAGCATTTCAGCCACGCGTTTTATTTTGCATGCCATATAGGGGGGGTTAATAAAAACGAATTCAACGCAGGACATTGAGCGTATTATAACATTTCATTCAAAACATCCAGCATGTCGGTAACTTGTTGGCTTGAAACAATGCATTTCAATCGCCGATTAAGATATTCAACCAATGGAAAAGTGATTGTGTGAGCAGCAAATAGTGTAAAAATATTAATTAAGTCTTGCACTACTGTGTATTAGTATTTCAATTTGATTATATCTTGCATAAACTTTGAAAGGATTGACAGATTATGGCTTAATCGAATTACATTTACCGAAAGTTCAAGGCTTTCGCTTGTGGAATAGTATACATGCCATGGAATGAGTTATAAACTTTTGAAACTGACTGTATTTGCATTGAACTCTGAAAAAAAGAAGGAAGAGTGGAATGCTGACTGGTTGGCATTTTTAATTTTAATTAGATCGGTCTAAATGCCTGGCAATTGCAGCCGGCAAACGAGTCCTGATTTAGGACAAGGCATCAATCATGGAACCTATTTGCATGGCCCAAATCCCGACGGTTTAGTCAAATTCGAAATTAGGCACGCACACAGTTAACATTACGCCACTCGAATGGGATTTGGTAAGCTGGTGCTCTATTAATTTCTTAACGCTCATCCGAGCAGATAAATAAATTGTTATTTAATTTCGTTATGCTCATGTAGCGTTTAAATGATTTATGAATCGATGCGCATATTGGCGAGCGAGTGAATTGAATTAAATGCCAAATTTATTCATTTATTCAATGTCATGCCGGGGAGTGGGAATGATTCATTATAAATTCATCATTCCGTTTGATGCTCAGCCAAACGACACCACATGGCGGATACGTAATTCTCAATTCTCATTTATGGCTGAATGTGAAGAATTGGCACTAACCGGCGCACCTTTTGCATGTGGGCGGCAACATTTTCGAATTATCCAGTTGGGCACATACAGCAAACACACTCAGATACATCCGTATCCTTATCCTCCGTCCGTTCCGTCCGCTCCGTCCGCTCCGCCGGCGACAAATCCCCAATCGCATCAGGCAGCCCGACAACACAAAGGGCATAAAAGGAACAAAACCGAAGCGAGCAATCGCTTGCCAAATAAAATGTATATTTGGCAACCAGGAAGAGGGCACTTGAAACCGAAACACAAGTCGAGATGAGATGCCAGAAGAAAAAGAAATTTAATTTAAATATAAGCACACTGGCGTAATGAAATTTTCACACTTGTGCAAATATTTACCAATAAAACCACCTGGAATGGTGTGCCGGCAACTGGGGGCCCACCTCTATGCACATGCCCCGACTTAAGCGGATAAGCCAGGCAACCGAGCCAGGAGCCTCGAGTCGGGTGGAGTCACTCCTCCGTGTGGCAGGCAGCAGAGCTCAGTGGCTCCACGGACCACGGTGGCAAACTATCCTCGCATCCCAACCACCAGGAGCGAGTCCTGCGTGCCGCTCATAAGCCAATTGTTTGCATGGGCTTCATTTGGATGAGTGCAGGCAGGACCTGGCTGCTCTCCTTCCGGCTGCCTCTTCCCCTGCCTCCGCTCATGAGCTTAATTCGATTTAATGCTCCCGTTTGAGATATAAATGATTCGATGAGATGATGAAAAAGTGGATTGGTTAAAATGTATTGGGAATACGGAGGGCACTGGGAGAAATCATGAGTGCTTACTCGGAGGAGGGACTATTGAATCTAATCTATTGAAGGATTGCCTAAGATTCAGAAGATTCTTCTATTAATGCAAGGCTGTATCCAACGGATTGCTGGTATTTAGTAGATATTTCTACTTGGCACCTGTGGGATACAGATAGTCCTGCTTTTTCTCCCAGTGTAGGCCAACGTGCCCATGTGGCTTTCAAGGCAGGAATGCGTTTACACAAAGTAAGCATAAATAAAGGAAACGGTGTCTGCGTCTGGCGCTCCATTTCAAGAAAACGAGGCAGACAGCGGCAGAGGGTTTACAATAAAGTGAAGTTGGAGGCGGGAGGCAGGAGGCAGGAGGAGCTGGCTGTCATCTATTGCAATGGCGGTCACATTTCCCTGCCGCCCGCCTTCGATCCGCGATCCACCTACATACAAGTATAATTTTATTTTACTTTACTTCGCTTCACTTTCTGCACCGTTGTCTTTTGGGATATTGTATTCAGATAAGACATGTTTAATGTATTTTTCCATGTCGTACAGTAATCGTTTATATTTCGTGCGCCTGGGCTTTGGGCCCGAGCTCCACGACGAGCTTCTGTGCGAGAGTATCAGGAGCTATGGCTCCGGTGTCTGCTCGCTTTCCGCTGCCGCTTTTGATACCTTGTTACCGTGCGACCACAGGGTGGATGTGTGTGCACTGAGAGAAACGCAGTGAGTGGTTCGCTTGGAAGAATTTATACCCTCACAACTATTCTGGCCACTCGGGGAAGTCTAGTTGTGTAAATATTTCCTACTTGTTTATTCATTTGCCTTTAATTTCTCTCAGTGCATGTTGCTGTATGCTGGCGGTATAATGTAACTCCTGGGGAATCTCTGTGTGTCAGTTTAGCATAACAAGATATTTCTTTTCTCTGTTGGGGTTTTGCGTTGCCATCGCTTTTTTGGCTAAAACATGAAATTGATTATATTTACATTAATGTGGCATCAAGTGTTGCCATTGTAAAATGTTCCTGCCGCCCATCCAGTACATCCTATATGTACATCCTGCACACCTCCACTCTGCTCACCTGACCGATTTCATTCGGCTGTTGGCAGAAAAGCTTTTAGATTTACCAAGGTGCAAATATTGACACCTGGCGGGCAGGTGTAGGTGGATTGCATGCTCGCAAATTAAGTCGCCCACACAGGGCCATCTTCCAGAATATCCCAGCTCGTAACTGGTAACTGGTAACAGGTAAATGGTAACTGGTAACGGAGCTGTCATATAATACGCCGGATAAGTTGGCCAGCACTCAATCCATCGCACATCGAAGGCCTCCATGGAGCGCATTAGGAGATGATTGAGTGGATTCGATGTCCATGCCGTTCAAATATGCAATTGTGCAGATAAACATTATTGGCTGACCAAGTGTGGACAGTACTCGAAGCATAAGTAATACATAGCTCTCCGTGCGGTGCGTTTAATAATGATGATTATGATGATGATGCTGGTCAGGTAGTGTTGCCATTCGAATTGCTGATGCAATAAATACTGGCATGCTGGTGCATAATTCGACTGACTTAATATGGGACAACAAACGATGTTATATCATTACGAATGCGGAATAAAACTATTAACCCTTCTCCTTCTTAAAGCGTAAGTGGTGGGTTAATTAAGGGACTTACTTGAAAGTAATGCAAATTGTTTAAGTGAGTAATTATTTGCAGTTGTGATAGATAGCTCGATATATTTTCACAATTTGTGCATTTAAAATAGGGGAATCTTGGATGGTCTCGTCATTTGGTAATCACATTCAATTGTTTTCGCCCATCAGATGAAAATTAAATTTATGCAGCTCAAACCAATAATTCGATTGTGCATATTAAATGGGGATATTGAATTATTATGGTATGCTATTAACATGCGGTATCACAAATATGTTCTAAGAAAATGTTGTCGAGAGTAATTTCTGATTACGCATTAAACATATAAGACATTATGCTGAAAATCCTATACTGCCAGTGTGAAGTAAGGCTTTTATAAGCGTTTTCCAGGTATTTTTCCACCCATCACATTCTCGAAAAACAAGCTCTTTCACACTTTTTACCTCGATTGTCGCGAGAGCGGAAAAACTTTTAAAGAAAATTAGCGTCAAAGTTGAATAACAAAGCATGAATAAGAAATCTTTGTGTCACTACTTCGGCTAGCCAGGGATGTTGGATGAAGGGATCCCGAATGGAGATGGGGCAGGGAATGGGGGAAGTGGAGTTGCAGTGTCGCCCCAGCGTAAACAAAACTCGTTAAATAAAAGAGCAATTGTACTAACAGCGCCAGCAACAATAACAACAAAAACAACAGCAACCGGCAACAACAAAGAAATGAATGAAAGAATGAAACTAAAACGGTTAAGCGGAATATGCAAATACTTGAATGACTTTTTAAAGGTGAAATGGTGCTTAAAAAGCCATGAATGCTTCTCCGCTCCTGGTCTAGCCAAAGTTTCCCCTCCTCCCCCCCTCCACCCAAGCGAAGCGGGAAAACTTTGCAGTAGTTTTCCACTCCATTTTTTGTACTCCTACCTGAACGCTTGTCCGCCTCATTGATGGGCACATTCTCGAGGACAATCGGCTCCGAGCGGCCCTTCTGATTGACGCTGTAGACGACCAGGTGCAGGGCCGGATGGGCATCGGGATAGTAGTCCATGGGCATCAGATCTGTGCGGGGGGAAAATAATTAGTGCCACGATAAACTCGTTTTCAACTCCAAAACATGATACTAAATTTAATTTATTAGTTGCCTTGCACTTCATTGAAAGATTAATGATTTCAAATATCATGTAAAGGTGTCTAAAAGTATGCTTTTACTATCATTCAACAGTTTGCTGATCTATGTTAACATTCTTTACATATGCTATTCCTTAAAATGGTCCCAACTTTCTGCTTGAATTATTTACAACTCTAGAACACTGAACTAATAACACTAAAGCTGTCTCATAAATGGCCGTTCTTATAACATATATAAATATTTTCTAAATATAGTACCTTTCCCACCCTTGATGTTTTACGGTTTTATGTCTTAATTTAGTGCTGGGCTGGTCGGGGGTCATCGTGGATCATTAATTTAAAACTTGTAGTGCTCTGTGCAAACTTCATTAGGCAAACAGGCATTTAATTAGCACGTCGCGGTGCGAAACTTCGGTCGCATAAAATGAAAAGTTCCCGGTTGCAAACTGCGTGTGTTTTTTTTCTACCCAGCCCTGCTGCGCTGTTTTCTGATTTTCCGATTTTCCGCCTTTCTGTTTTTCCGTTTTTCTGGTTTTTCTTAATGCGCGCATCAAAAGTTTTGTTTGTGCCCGTGCTCTCCTTGCACCGATAGCAGCTCATTAAAATGGCAACTACCATTGCACAAGGGCGTTTCGCAGGAGGTGGGCTCTAGGGGGCGTGGCAGGACTAATACGCATACATTGGCAGGCCGCAGGAACAAAAACAGCACCCCCAAAAACCGCGCCCAACCCCCCACCCAATCATCGGAAGAGTCGTTAACACGCCTGTCTAACTAATCGTGACTTTACGCTTCGTTTGACTTTGCAAATATCGCCGAAACCCCTTAACCCCGGAGTCATCGATATGGTATGGAATAGCTGGCTGGAAAAGATGCCACTGCAGCACTGAGCAGCGCGCTGGGTACCGGGATCAGATCGGGCCATCTCGCCCGTTGCCAAGTTGCCAACTTTAATAATCCGAAATGTGGCTCATTAACTCGCCTCATGCCCGCAGAATCAAATGTAATATTATAATTTTCGGCTCCCTGTTAACCCCCATGATAAATCTTGCTTTTTCAACAGCTCGATTCGAGCTTTCTTCTGCTCTCCCGCCCCCCGAGGCAACTAGGCCACGCCCCCAGCAGCCTCCTCCTGGCAGCATTCTATTTCATCCAATTCCCCACCTCAAAACGCCATTGGCATAAAAGTTTTGCTGACTAGCTAAAATTCATTACAACAAAACAGGCAACAGCATGTGCCAGCAATGGCTGAGGCACAAGGATATGAGGGGGGAGGGGGGAGAGGTTGAGCTGAGGTCCTGGCACCCTCAACTAATTAATCTGCGTAGTGCTAGCTCGCTGACTACACGGTGAAAAATAATGTGGTCAGCACATAAATCATCTTCGAAGAGAAGTAACATTTGTGGGATTGAAAGTAAACTTCATTGAATGTGTTTTCTAGTTGAAAACATAGTTTCAGGTTGTATAAGCAAAAATTGATTACACTATCAAGAACAATCCTTCGTTGGAAATTAGTTCCTGAACAATATTTAAGTAATATATATCCTTCATCGGGAACAAAAAGTATTAGAAAGCAATATTTCTTTTATCTAATATATGGCTGTTTCAGCTTACTAACTTTTTAAGTATTTCAAAACTCATTGAACTAAAAATTACCATAAAAATAGTGACTAAATAAATTCAAGCCCCTTAATCACTGAATTTTTTTCAGTGCAGCTATTCCTCGCCGAGCCGCAGGATTTTCTCCTTGTCTTGAAGCCAACGCGCAATTTCGCCAGCTCAACTTTTTGCTCAGTTTGTTACTTTGATTTGTTTTTGTTTTAGTGTTTGTTGCTGTTGCTGCTGCTGTGTTCCTGCTCCCAGCTCCTTGTTCCTTCTGCCTTGGTCCTTGGTCCTTGCTGCTGCTGGCCGCATAAAAGTCAAGTCCTTAGTTTGCGGCTTTCGCACAGCACTGTAAATATTGTACGACCAACACCCTGGCCTCGTGATTTCTAAGCCAGCCTCATTTAAATATAATAATACATAAGCATCGTGTAATAAAACATTGCTCCGGGGCAGCGAGAATCTGCGGAAATATTGGATTTCCCCGGAACCATTAAAGGCCAAGCAATTGAGTTGCCCGTTTAGTGGACTATTTAAACAAGTTATGTTAGCGGAGATTTTCTTTAAGACTAGAGCCACACATTTAGAGGAATTAAAAAAGATATAATATCTGATCTAACATATTGTAAGCCTGCTGCTACAAATAACTTTGTAATCAGTAGCAAGCTTGTATTTATGTATATCCCGCCTATTGATAGACTATGAACTACGTTGAGCAAATGGTATAAGTTCTATGATACGCCAAGTATATCCTTATAATAACCCATCCTATAGATAGCAAACTAAGCACTTATATGTCATCTTTAATCATCAGTAAAACCTCCCACATTAGGTGGATATAACTCTTACCTGATAGATCGATCCGGAAGACGGGCACGTCCATGTAGGTGCTGCTCATGTTGAGCCTGAGCTTCTTGGTCTTGGAGTCGTAGGCCTCCAGGAAGAACTGCTGCTGCAGTCCGCCATCGTATCCTGGCATGCACTCGAGTTCCATGGTGGAGTAGATGATGTTGTCGTAGTTGTCGAAATTGATGGTTCCGCCGCCCGCAAAGCCATCGTGTCCAGCCCCGGTTACCGCCCCACCTCCCAGCAAACTCTGGGTGGCTACGCCGTTGCTGAAACTATACTCCATGCGTGAGTAGTCGAAATGGGGAAGCTGCCATTCGGCAGCGGAGTCGGGTTGGGTTTGGGTTTCGGTGGCTTTCTCCCTAATGTGAGGTCCTTCTGTTGTCCTTTGCAGCGGGGTGGCGGCTGTGGTGTCGGATGTGGAGAGAGCCACACTGGCCACAAAGTCATCATCGCTAACATTGTACATATCATCGACCTCGCCGTCGTCCTCCTCCTCGACGTTGTCCTCCAGCGACTCCAGATCCAGCTGCTCCTCCAGGGACAGCATGTGCACATGTTTCGCCTGGCCATCCACCTCCTCCACAGTTTCGTACTCCTCCAGATCGCCCGGACCGTCGGCCAAGTAATCGGCGTCGGTGGCTAGCTGGGCAACATCTTCATCCAGGTCTGCGTCGTCATCGTGGGCCCCTCCACCCTCGTCCTCATCATCCTCCTCGTCATTAGTCTCTGTTTCAGCATCCATCTCTGCTCCATCATCGTCATCATCGTCGTCGTCCTCGTCACCATCGTTGTCGTTGTCATTGTCAGTGGAGTCCTCCTTGGAGGACGGCGCCTTGTCCTTGACTCCCGCTGCAACTGCACCTTGTGCCGATGTCGCTGCTGTTTCCTTGACATTGTTGCCGCTAATTGCTGCTACCGGCTGGTTGCTTATTTGCGGAGCATTCGGAGGCAGCAACTGTTGCTGCTCCTGCTGCTTCTGTTTGTCTAGGATGGTTAGGGACTTGCGAGAGCGCTTAATGTTGCTGCCACTGGCGGCAGCAGCGGCATCAGCAGCAGAAACATCCTGCTCGATTTCCACCGCCGCCGTGGCAGTGGCTGCCAATGATGCGGCCGAGGATGCGGGTGGGGAAGATAATGATGCCGATGTGGATGCCGCCGCCACAGTTGCCAAGATGTCATTTGCTGCCAGTCGCTTCCTTCGCCTCAAACTCGAACTCGAACTCGAAGCTGCATAATGATGGATTATATTGCTGTTGTGCTCGTTTGTTGTTCCCTTCAGTTGCTTCAGCTTTTGCTGCTGCTTCTGTTTGTGCATGTTTTTCTGTCGCTTATTAAAATACTTTGCTGGCTGTTTGCCATTGTTACTCTTGCTGTTGATGTTGCTGCTGCTGCTGCGGCTCCTGCTACTGCTGCTCCTGCTACTGCCTTTACCTAGATGCGACGTTGATAAATTTGATTCTGCCTGCTTCCGCTGGCTGCTGGTTATTGATGTTGCTGCATGCAGCTGATGTTGCTGCTGTTGCTGCTGCTGCTGCTGTTGTATCTGCGGGTCTCGGCTGGCACGCCGCATTCGCTGCTTGGACGACTTGGCCGGCGATCCATCAGGCTTGCTATCGCCACCGGACTTGGTTGCAGTGGCTTGGTGCTGCTGCTGCTGCTGCGACTGCTGCTTCCTCTGGCGCTGCCGCTCGATGGCGGCCAGTGTTTGGGACGGTGTGAATGATGTCCGCTTCTTGAGGCGCTGTAGTTGCTGCTGAGTGAGCTGCTTATTATTGGATTTGGCCTGGCCGGCACTGGTCCTGCCCCTCATATTTTTATTGGCCACATTGTTCCGGGCAGCTGCCGGGGCAGTGGCATTGTTATGGCCGCCACTGCTGTTATGGCGCTCACGTACGTACTCCATGTGCGGGTAATTCGACTCGTGTCTGCCGTATTGTGTGGGCAGCATCTGATTGGCATGCATTGTCGTCTGATTCGATGAGTTCAGCGAGGCGGAGGTCACAACATACGGCCGGAGTGTACAGTTTCGCAGTGCCCCCGGCTTGGCTACAAAGATCGAGTAAGCGAAACCAATCAATGCCAAACAACATTCGCAGCATACGTATTATGTTGCAGGGAACAAATGCGATTCAAAAACACAGTGGTACTAACTACGGTAAATGGATCGTTTTCCTGGCTCAATGCCAATTTAAACTTCACCTTTTTAGACAACTATTTGACAAGGAAACTGATAGGAAGATATATGCACATTCGGCTGTCCGCAAGTTATGCCTTTGTATTTGTGTTAATTTCTCATTAATCGGTATGAATTTCATATTTTGTATCAATATCTTGCCATCAATAATGCTTTAGTGCTTGTTAAATGATTGCATATGATTTAAAGTGGCTAAAATTTAAACTTGGCTAAAACCTGATTTATTGTCTGAGTGACTAGAAGTAAACTAAATAATGGTATTGCATGGGTTTTTGGTTATAAATTAATTAAATGCAATAGCTATGTCTACATCAATTATATTAGATCGAAGTTGGTGGCTAAACTTTAGAATTGATTTTTAATTAATTTAATAGTTCCTATTTGTTTAGAAGGCAGTGGAACTCACCTGCTGGCACCACCTGGAACACACACGGATCCGACTGTTTTCCAATGGCATTCCGGCCGTAACAGGCCAAAGTTCCGTAGTCCCGCTCGCCTTTGGGCGTGTAGATCAGCTCGCTGACGGTTTCCACTGTAAGTAAATGGGGGACAGACTACAGGTGTAAATTGCAATTCGGTTTGGGCGTTTATTAAATTGGGCTTTTTGGCCAAGTTAAATGAAATAAGTTCTGCTTGCCCAAGCTGCTCAGTCAAGCCAACTGGGCCGGCAGGAGATAATCCAATTTGCGACCATGCGGTGCGAGTATGTGCATGATACGAGTGTATTGATAAAAGTATCTGCAGCCCACAGCCACAGCCCCTATTGTTCAGATACACAGGTGTCTGCCACCTCTGGCCGCACTTAGGCCTATGCGAAATGCTAATTTCTAAAGCCCGCTCAAGCGCAAGCACATGCAAATGCCTCTCCATTGCACTTTCACCTAAGGCTGCTCTAAACTATTATGTAATGGCTGAAACTGGAGTCTGTACACTCACAGAAAAAAACCATTTGAGAATTCCGAACTCAAAATCAAGCCAAGATCGAATCATGCGTTTGGCAAACTCAGATCGAGATCGAAACGTTCTCTGATAGCAACTGCAATTGATTTTGCTCTCATTTCACTTTTAGTTATCTACATAATAAGTCTGTACAATAATGTTAAAAGTAGCTGCTTGTTTTTTTCCTCAGTGTATGGACTCACCGTAGCTCTCGAAGTGCGTCTCGTTGGACTCGACGACCGTTCGCCTCACATCGCTGGTGGTGGTCATGGTGGGGTCCTGGATGGTGGCGTAGTGGCCCGAGGGCACCTCGAAGTGCTCGCCGCTGGTGGAGAAGGTCCATTCGAAGTCGATTTCGGGCGGGTCCGAGTTGACGCGGCACGGGATGGGCACGGCCTCCTCCAAGGAGGCTCCAATCACGGTGATGGAGCTGCTGCTGCAGACGGGCGCATCTGTTGGCGACACGATTGGGAGATCGAATTTAGAATGGAACTGAGAACTGATTGGAGCCGATTGGGTGGGTTATTTGGGGGGAAATGCAAAATAATGAGCAGCTGCAATTGTCCGATGCTGCTCTGTCTATATCAAGTATTTATATTGCAAAAATTTTGCTGACAGGCCGGAGGAATGGGACAAATGCCGCTCGAATTGACAGCTCAGATTTTCAATTTAAGTAGAGCAGCTGGCGTTCGCTTTTTCCTCAGGTGTGGGTGCTAAATTGAAGCTTCCTAACTCGGAATTTATTCTTAGACAAGCGTATTATGTTACTGCCCTGCTCAAAATAAAAACAGCAAATTAATGGACTTAAATAGAAATAATATCAGTTTCAGAAATGTTTAAATATAACAAGCCATAAATAGTTCCCTGGCTTATATTTAAATATATATGTATATATTGTCTGTTAAGCTTCTGAAATTTGCTCTCAGATTTAAGCATTAAGCCCCGGGTAAAAATTTTGGAAACCACATTGCCAGCCCGTAAGTGTGGCCACAGCTTAATGGCGGAGTACTCCCCCACTTTCCACTTCCCAGTTGACTCATGATTTATTCAAAGTAAACTCATTTTGCGTTTTTGGCTAGAAACGATTGAACTTGAAATTTTATGTCATACACAAGGCATGGCAAATATGCGTCCCCCACGCCACCAAATTCCCACGCAGGCAAAAAGTTTTGGTAGCAACTTTTAAAAACTGCGCCAAGTGTGCGATGTGGGTGGCATCCTGCGCTCCTTGCTTGCCCCGTGGCAACGGAATCCTGTCATAAACAACACGGCAACGGCGAAGCAACAGCCAACTGACAACCAAACAACAAAACAACCAAAAGAACGCGGCAGACAACACACGCAGCACTCTAAGCACCTGAAGGCATTTATTACCCAAGCCGCAACACTTTCTGCTGGTTTTATTAAAAATTATTTGAAAAGTTGGAGTGTGTCCCGCTGTGGCTGAAAATCGTGTAATGAGTTTGTATACAAATATTTGTACACGATGCATAAACTATGTCTTAATCTCGAATCGGTGGATTGGGAATTCTGATAGATAACTTGGAAACTTAAAACGCACTGCTGTTTGGTAAGATATTTCATTCTGAATAATATAAGCTGTCTTAAACGGCTTTAAATTTCCATTCTTTAAAGTCGCTCCCATTTTGCATGCTTCCTCATTTCGGCTTCACCTGGATGGCGCTGGCACTTTAATGGCCATGGCCACACCGATTCCCCGGAGCACACGGTGCAATTCGCTGGGAAAACTCTGGCCAAGAACTCGGCACGGTCACAAACCAATTAGATGGCCAAAAGGAGGAAAACCCCGTAGCATTGTTTACCGAGCAACGACAGAGCCAGGCGAAAATTATGAACTCCAGCGCATGCCACCCCTTGTTGCTATGCAAATTTGAGAGGAAGTGCCGCGAATCTGCGGCACAAGTACGCAATTCGGATTATTATAAACATCTAGGGGGATAGGGCTGCAGCTGATTGCTCAGTTTTATTATTATGTCCCCGTTCCCCGCATCCAATCCCACATTATACTTTTACGACAGCATCAATTTCGCAATCGTATAACGTCAATTGTGACCTCTGCTGATTAATTTCTGGAAAGATATGAGCGAACTGCTGGCAGCCGTAAATCAATTAATCTCAATCGCGGTCCCACAACAAAGAAGCCCCACCCCAGGCATGCGGAGCTCCACCCCATACCGTGCCATAGCGTTCCACACAACCCCCTGCTAGCCCAGGCTATCTCATCCATATCCAATCAACCATCAATCCCGCCACCCAGCGGTATGTAAATGTTTACGTGGCGTATGCGCGATGCCCGTGTAAATAGCCCACGTAGTATTTGCACAGCAGTCGGTGGCGGTGTATCCTTATGCATTGTACTCGTATTTACTTTCAATTATCGTAATTATCAAAAAGGGTACATTCGGTATTCAGTATTCAGTAGTCAGTAGTCAGTTGTGAGTATTCGATAATGGCAAGGCAGAGCAAACGTTTGCTGATGTCTTCGTTTTCGATTTTCATTGCGAGCTTCCTTTTTCCGCCCGTGTAGCCCGTTGTGTTTCCGATTCATTTTCGATTTCACATCCCCGTGCTGATGCTGCGAAAATTTTGTTTTCAACGAACTCAAACAGTTGTAGCTACTTATTTGAGTTCGGAGGTCGGCATCCCGACCAATTCAATTTGGCAGCTGTGCAGCGAGGCGCTCAAATCGGGGATAATTACGCATTTTTCGCCATTCTAATTCAGTGTGCAAAATAATATTCCCCAGTTGGATCATAACTAAACCGAACTGAGTTTTGTTATGGTTTATTTAATAATCAGAAATTGTAACCAGATGGTAGCAAAAAACTCGGCATAAATCCTTTGTCATTTTAGCACACAAACAGTGTTGAAGCTTAAAATCCCAAATTTAGAATCAGTGCAGCGAAGCGGTCAAATCGCAGAAAATTGCATTACATTTTTTAGTTTCATCAACTAACTAGGCGGGCTCGGGCTTAAATGGCATCAAAATATTCATTTAACCGGTCAATTAATTAAATAATATTCGTTAACCTGCCCTCTGTGCATGTAGGACTGCTGCTCTGGTTTTCTCTTGCATTAAATATGCGAAATAAAAATTGAATTCAATATCACTGGCGCACCTGCTGAACGTGTGTGTGTGTGTGTGTTTGTGTGCACCCACCTGTCCGCCTGACCTTTCCCATAATTATAAATGGTTTAATAATGACTGTGGGCTTCGATAATAAAAGCAGATCATTCATTTTTATTACCCTCATGGTGAAACCTACCCCCCCGCCAACTGACACGTTAAGTTCAGTTCCAGTTCCAGTTGGGGGCCAAACTTTTGGCCCCAATGGAAATTCAAAGGGGGGATACTTTATGGTAGCATATGCATATTTATGCACAGCCAACAAACCCAAACACATACCCCTTGAATGGCGTGGTATTTAAGCATCATTAATTATTTAGAAATACAGTCGGAAGTAAATGCTCTATAGCGGTAATTGAGACATTTTCAATATGTGCACACAAAGGCACCGAGCGGCGTTTATCGGCCATTTATTTTTGTATTTCGTTGTGCCTGTGATTGTTGTCCACAAATTATAATTACACACACTTTCGGGCCCGAAGTGTGAAAGTTGGCTAGCCAGCGCCAGTGGGCCAATGCATTGCAATGTTGTAATGGGCCAATAGGGTAATGGGCCAATGGAGTGGAGCATGCTAGATGTCCTCGTCAAATCGGAGCTGTGACAATTAGAAATCAATTGAGTTATCAATTGATTGGTTTCAATTTACACTTGCGGCCCGCTTCTGTTGTTATCAACACAAGGAGCTGCCTGTTTGCCTGCGACGGTAATTGGAGTCCATTAAAATGGCTGGGGATTCCACAAAAGTGTCAATTAAGTGGGATGGAGCCATGGGAACTATGACAGGTGTGTAGTGTTCTACTCCGGCCACTTGATGTTGAATGGCACTCGATTAGCTTTTATTAGGGCCAGAGTTTCAGCTTTAACGATTTAACCAGCCATTGTGGACTCCAAGTTATCACATATGCCATGGTAGCAGCTCCTCCAAGTTTTCATAACACAAACTATAATTAGCACTTGGAAATACGTGACTGTAGAAAGCTACAGTCGAGTGTTGCGACTATCAGATACCCCTTAACAGGAGTAGGGAGAAGCAGCTAGGCATTTTATCGAATTTCTTTTAAATCAGAGAAACTGCATGTTTCATTGAAAGGTTAAGTTCCAATGACTCGCATAATGCTTTTAAATAAAATATTTTTGCAATAAATTATTGAACATATATTAAGCTTATTTGGGGTGGTTAATAAATATACAACCGTCTATGCCCATATGCAGTTCAAGGGAACTCTTTTTCGATATAATTGTGTGAATTTGCATTGAAATGGGAATATTTAGTTTTTGTCGACCAAAAATTGCAATATTGTGTCGTTTGTTTGACGAAACACACACTGGAAATGCAGCCACGCACAAAGACCCCCATATTTATTATATATAAAATATATTATCTATATGGTGTGTGCCCGATGTAAACGGATGTACATATGTATATGCGATGCATAGTGCACATTACGGCTTTTTGCACAAAATATTTTCTGTCATTTTAGCATACTTTAGTTTTGGACATTGTTGCCATCCTGTGCTTTCGGTGGGCGGAGGGGGGTCGGTTTAGGGCTTTCCAGCAAGGACATTGTGCGATTTTGTCAAGTGCACAGCCGCTGTTGTTGTTGTTGTTGTGCCTGTCAATTTACCATGTGGGCGTGGCCCCGCCCACTTATCGGAATGAAATAGATTTGCGAATGCGACAACATCTTGCCCATTTTCTCTCGGTGTGTGTCAATTTGCGCATAAATTTATGCATATGTATTTTTAATGCTCCGCTCCACTGACATCAACTGTCAGCATAATTTTTGTGCAAATTTTCGGTTTCCTTTGTTTTTGCTTAATAATACAAAATGGGATTTTTATAAAGTTTTTAAAGCTCCACCGACCTATGTTTTAAATAGGTAAATAATGTATATTTTGTACTTTGCTCTATGTGTCTTACAGTGAAATGAATCATTAAAGGATAATGAGGAAGTTCAACACTTGCAATTGATTCTTTACTTCACAAAATAAAGTTCTTATTTGGTATTCTATGAAAGGAGAGGCTTTTCTCCAATACTATCAGAATTTTGAAAATAGCGCCACCTACATCTGAATCTATATATAGCGATGCATATGTGTAAAATGCCTTGAAGGTGTGAGTTACTTACATCGAATCCTCAAGTTAACCGGAGCCGACTGGGTTTCCCCGCGGTCATTGGCCGCCGAGCAGGCGTAGAACCCGGAGTGGATGCGTCCCACTCGCTGGAGGACCAGGGAGCGGGTGGAGATGATAATGCCCCAGGACACATTCTGGGTGACCGGTTGTCCCTGGAGCGGAATGGCAAATCAACCGGTTAATTTATGCAAGCTAAACATTTTCACTTGGACAGGAGGACTCACGTCGTGCGACCACATGATGCGATGCTCCTTGGGATTGGACTTGATGTGGCACTCGAAGTAGACGTCGTCGCCCTCCTTGATGTCGTCCGGACGCAGTGTGGAGCCCAGCGACAAGGTGACCTGCGGCGGATCTGGAAAGGCGTCAAGAAGCCAAATGTTAATAATAGTTGAGCTGGCACTTTAATTGCCTGCGCTAATGTGCAAATTTCGCTGCTCTGCGCGCTTTTTATGCATTCAAATTACCATGCTGCGGGCGGGCTGGTATTAAACATAAATCGAAAAATATTATTGCATAATAAAACGCGGCGTTGTTGTTCTCATCAATCTACGGCCCATAAATGTTAACAACGCAGCGTCGGAACGGCGCTTTAAGCCGTCGATCCAGATCCAAACAGGCTGGCCAGCCAATGGGTGATGGGTATGACAGAAATTTTTAAATTAAAATTGTTCCGCCGCCGCGAGCAACGCCCCAATATCAATGATGGATCATATAAAATATTTAGTGTTTTCGCATCCTTCGAGCGATTTTACAACATCATGATTGGCTGCGCCAAGGAAAGTGGCAGCCTCGCGAAGGGAAAGCAACAAATTGTTACTGTTATGGCCGAGGAAATGGCTGAGAAGGGGTTAACCAGACTGGAAACTGTAAAGCAGTCGATTCCAGGTAGCTCCCACGCTTTTTCTTTGGGGCAAACACGAATCACGGTCCCCCATTCACCCATTCTCACCCCCTCCTCCATTTTCCGATCAAAAGCGCGGGTCCATTAAAAGCTTAAGTCATCTGCGCTAATCCTTTAAAACAGCTTTTCCTTGTGTATTTGTGTGTTTTTCTTTTTAATTCATATTTCCACGCCCCTTTTGACCCGCTGACGGTCAAAGGGGCGGACGAAAACTTTCTCCAACTTTCAGTTCACAGCTTTCGCGATGGCCATTCAATATTTATGCCCGAATTTCTCACACATTGCTGGGCATCTATGCGTGGCTTTAAAATTCAATAAATTTATGATTATCCGATGGAAAACCCGGGGAAAACAAAGTGACAACACAAGACAACTAACCTAAGGAAGGCACGAACTTAAGCCTCTCTTCCCAAGGAACCTAGGGAAGTAGAAGGTCGCGATTGCTGTTGACTCTAAATTGATAATCATATAAAGTCAAATTTATGACATTTTGCAAATATGCGCAACGAAGCACAAAACAGGCAACAAATTTCGCTGCACGTTTTTTATGGCCACGCTAAAAGTCAGCGGAATAAATATTGACATGTAGGCGAACGGCTTCATTCTTGGCCAATTCCAATGCCAACGAAATGGGAGCGTGCTGCGTAAATAATGTCATATAATTTAGACTTATTTGTATTTGCACAGGCGACTTTGATTTGTGTCCTGGCTGCATTTATGAAAACTCAAATCGCTTTTTTGAAATGAACGCAAAACGGAAAGAGTGCACTTCGTTCGTTTTTGTCTTAATTTAGAAAAAAAATGGAAAAACCATTCAAATATATGATACTTTCATATTTCCTATAGTTTTTATAAACATTCTAACTACTATGATAATTTAACGCGAAACATTTAAGATGGTTATTTAAATCTGAAATCTAAATGGAAACCAATCATCAAGCAGTTTTTCATAATTATAATCTAATGAAAGTATTTTAAAAAATAGACTAAACCAGCTTTCTTCACTTATATTCTTCCTAAGTTGAGTGTGCATTCATAATGCGTTCCACTTACAGATGACATTCATTATGAGCGAGTCCTCGATGGCCGAGTTCTGCAGCCGTGGGTTGGAGCCCTCGCACTTGAGCATGGTGCCGTCGTCCTCCGGCTGGGGATAGAATGTCAGTGTGGAGATGACTCTGCCATTGCCCTGGCTGGTCGACAACTAGATGGGAGAGATGGGGTGGAATCGATTAGAGAAGTGCCCGCTGGCCACCGGGCAAGTAACTCATAAGTGGGTCTTGCGCCTGGCCAAGATTGAGTTAGAAGCTCTGAGCAAGGGAGAGGGAGGCGGAGGAGCTTACCAAGCCACGTTTGAAGGGCCGATTATTCTGCGTCCATTTGATTTCCGTGTCCGGAACAGAGCCGGCCACAATACAGGTGAGATTGTACTGCGTGTTCGAGGCGAAGACCTTCAACTTATTGGTTAAATTGACTGACGTGGGTTTGACTGTGGGAGTTTAAGGTTTAGGGATTAGGCGTGACCGGCCACATTGGCTGCTCGTTCGTCCACTCACGTAACATCTCGATGCGGATGCTGCGCTCCACGGGTGCCACCAGCTTCGTGTTGGACGCCTGGCAGCGGTACGTGTTGTTCAGGGCGGAACGCGAGATTTGGGCCACCTCCAGCCGGTTCACGGTCACATGGCGGCCCATCGAGACTCCGCTGCCCGCCTCCAGGGTCCGTGTTCCGTTCAGCCAGGTCACAGTGGGCTCCGGTCGACCTGTTGATGGAGTGGGAATTATAAGGTATGGTTTATTTCCATGGCGTGGGTAAGGTAAGGTACAAGCAATCTACAGTCGAGATTAGGCTGAAGTCAAGCTTCTTTGGTTGAAAAACGCAACACTTTCACCAAGAGTATTTCTATTTACTTTTAAATATAGCCTTTATTTCGACAAAGTCCTTTGCATCATGTGACATTTTAAATAAGCGCAATGGATGCATGGAATTTGTACGTTTATTCGAGTCAAACATAAATCGATTTACTTTATTTATTATATTTTTAACTTTATTTGCAGGACTTAGGCATAGCTTGAAAACAAAAATGCGAATGTTTACCCTGGGAACTTTGAAATTATAAACAAAGTCAAACGAAATGCACCGAATTCTGTGATTTAGCTTTGAATATACAAAGCGAGATTATGGAAAACGTAATGGTTAGTGAAAAACAGACCGTGAATGAGCAACAATAAGGGTGTGCTGTAGTCATAGCCTCGCATTTCAAATTTAAATTAATGTTTAATGCATAAATTAATTTTAAATTTCGTGCCAACTGTTTTTCGCTGGCAGCAAACTTTTCCACTCATGCATTATTAACCCGCCCGTCTAGAGAGAGTTTTCCCGAGGTGGTTTTCTAACGGAAGCGGCGTGACCACAGAGCCGCGTTCGAAAATTTATGACCGAAAAAAGAAGCAAACTTTCAACATTTTAATGATAATGCGCATTTAGCAGTGTGTACCCAAGGCTTTTAAAAAAGGCTTAGCCAGCTTAACTAGCAAAGTTCGGCCACTGGATGCCCGGCATGGATGGATAAATGGATAAATGGATGGATGGACGGGCGGATGGATGGACAGAAAAAGGCCAGGAGGCGGTCATGGGTTCCCCACGAAACGCATAAGCGTGAATATTGAATTAGTTGGTTTTGGGGGACAAATGGGGAGACTCGAAAGTTTTGGGGACTTGCGGAAAAACAATAAAACGCGAGGGGGAGAACGGATAAAGGACACATTTGGATACATATTTACTGGTTATTTGGTTGCTTTTACAGAGCACATTAATGTATCACAAAGTTAGAGGATTTATCAAAATATTAGATAATAATCAAAAGCGAATTTCCAAATCAATGACGCAATACTATTTCGCAAAATGTATATTTTAATTCCGGTTTTAGTTAATGGGACAATTTATTTTTGACTCTTACGAGGGGAAATGCAAAAGAGATTAGCTCAAAAAGCTGAAAGGGCACATGGTTTTCACACATAAGCCAATCCAATTTGGCTACTCCTTGGTTATCAAGTTACCTCTTGTTATCCTTTAAAAAATTGAATTAAAAAAGAAAGCCCTTCTGCTGCGTTACTCCAATTAAAGCTGTTAATTCGAGTAGATCAACCGCAAGAAGGATGCTCAAACGAAAATGGGTTCTCTTATCCACATCCACATCCACATCCATGCGAGAGCCCATCTCTACCTGCCTCAATTTGCCAATGAGTCCGAATATTAAATTAATAAAATATGACTCGGCCATATGTGGGATTGACTATCGATTTACTCTTCAGCCGGAAGTGAGCAAGGAGTTTTCTCGATGCAGTTCTGTGATTCTGCAGCCCGGCATTTCAATTGAAATTCTGCAATCACTTTTTCGCTTTGCTGCCATCGCTCAATGCTCGGAGAAAGTGGTAGGAAAGGCATTGCCCACGCTCACATATCAAATGTACGAAAATATTTTTAATCCGTTTAAGTGCCCACAGCCCAAGAACCGTCTTCCTCCGGCATAGCCATTGGGTTTGGTTTGGGCCATTAAGAGAGCCAAGTGAATGCGGCGGAAATGAGCAACAATAGCAACAAGCAGCTGGGGATTGGGATTGGCATTGGCAGACGACTTGGGCTTTGGGCTTGGGGGTTGAGGATTCCGAATTGGATTTGGGGTTGGAGATTGAAGGGCGAAAGTAGCTGATAGCTGGAGTGTGGACTTGGGAATTTACTGCCAGAGTGCTGGCTGATTGCAAAGGATACTCGGCGACAATAAGCCAGCGAGGACACACGCACACACGCCAAATTGCTTGGATCGCAGGATGGCGGGTTGGGATGGGATGGGATGGAATGGGAATGCAGGGATAATAGACAAATAACAGTTTCCCTGCGGCATTTAGCTGGCTCTCACCTCCCCCATCCGCAACTCCAGCCACTTTCTTTCTCTCTGCCACCAAACTCAGCCATTGGAACAGCCAACCCAACTCACCCACTTCCTTTGTGTAATGAAGACAGCGCGTTTGCCATTTGCTAAGCCATACTTACGCTTGTTGACAATTGCTCCGCCGGACAATGCTCCTCCGGAATGGGGGCCAAATATGCAAAGGACTGCGCAACTGGAGCCGGACACAATGTATAACCCGGGCCCTTTTATGGGGCAGCCGGCTAGATTAGCTTTTTATTGCCGGTATTAATTGCTATTAGTCGAAGTTAATAAACTTGATAAAGCAATTTGGCATTTGGCGTTTATCGTGCCCGGGGCTATGATTAGTGGCCGGCCATAAAAATAGCGTCAGGATTTGCATTAGCCTTAATCAGGATGCGAGCACCCGCCGTCCGCAATCGCAATCCCTCAACATCGCTCCGTCGACGCCATGTGGCGCTGAAATTGCGATATTAGTTAATTTGGCTTTGAGCCCTTGCCAGGAGCCAAATGAAATACGAGCTTGCATTGCGGTCCTTCGAGCAGCCAACCCATACACTGAGATAAAGGATGGTGTGCCAACTGTATGGCAAATGGCAATAAAATGATGGAATGGAGATCAAAGGTCGCCAATCAATGTGTTTGCGCTTTATTGAAGTCTACAGAAAGAATAGTCGAATATAATTGTATTTGATTGTTCTATCTCAGAATTAACGAGCAATTTGGCTAAGTGCAGGGGTGGCAATTTGAGGTTGTGTGGGAAATGTTGCATACAAATCAGAGGCAATGCCACCTGCCAAGAAGCGTGTCGCTCAGCAGGTGTCAAAAGGGAATGTTGTCGACGTCGTCGCAGTTTCACTTGGAACCGCCACAGGACCTCCATTCGGCGCCCAGCCCCTCGCAAGCCCCGCTGGGATCCAGCTCCCTGGCAACTGGCTGTTTAGCTCATTCACATGCGGTTAGTCAAAGCGGCGACGTGAGGCACTGCTGGCAAAGCAAACCAAGAGGCGAAATGCCAAGGCGTAGAATGAATCCTTTGGCAGGGAGTGCTGCACCCGCACCTGCATCTGCAGAGGAGCACAGCTTGCAGCGGAGTCAGCCGGAGCTACCCAACACCACCACCTGGCATTCGAGAGGTGGGGCGAATAATGAGCTAGCATTTGCCAAGAGGGTGCTGCACAAAGCACGAGATCCTTCAGTCGAAATTGGGACACTACTTCGGGCCTTTAAGCCTGATGGAGTTCAAGAACGGCCTCAAAGAGGCTTCTTCGCGATTTCTCTTTGGTATCCGTGAAAGGGAAAGTTGGCTTTAGCAGCGAAGTTTTGTTTTCTCATTACTGCTTTCACTGCTACAACAAGCCTTTTGAAAATGCTTTAACAAGTATGAAGAGCTTAAGTTAAAGTACTTGAAAAATATATATATACTCTACACTCTGTACCGCTGAATATTATTACCAACTTTGCAAGCCAATTGTGCCAGTTCGATGAACTGTATCCACTGGTTGTCTGTAATAATCAACTAATTCCACTATCTGGCGGACTTAAAAACTTTCACGAGCATCAGTAACAAGTTCCACACCATCAGCTTCATTTCAGACTTTAAGCTCTGGGAAAAGCCACACTAAATGGCCGAAGGAAAATGAAGCCCGCAAATCGTGCTGCTAGTTGACATGGAAAACGTCTGGGTTGTGCGCCGAAAATATTGTTGTCAGAAAAGTTAATGATTTATAATGCTGGTCTCGGGCATTCGTCGCCATCGCCAGTTCCGTCGGCTTGGATTGGGTTGGGTTGGGTTGGGTTCAGTTCGGATCGTATCCATGGGGCTCAGTCATGCAAGGAGGAGCCCTCGGGCCAAACCAGCGAAGCGAGCAAGTTGTACAAAAATTTTTCACACTTGCCAGCTGAAAAAGACGAGTAAAAAGTTTCGAGCATGCGGGGTCGGTCGGTGGGGAGGATGTGCTCCCCTTCACCTTGGGGACCTCTTTAAAGATTTACGATGCCGCATATGCCTACAGGTCATAGCTTGGCCAATGGATGTGGGTGTGGATGTGGCTGCGGTGTGTGCACAACAAAAGCTCGGTAGACGCTTCAAATTGTTGCATTTTGCCCTGAAAGCTGGCAAACTGGCAGTGACAGGGCCGCAGACGCAGGAGGATCCTTCGCAGACGATGTCCTGGCGTCTGTCCTGGCGCAGCGGCGCTGTCACCGCAGACTTTGACATACATTTATTTTTATTATTTACGATGACTTAGCCCTGCCCCCCACTCGCACCAGACTCGGTCACGGCTGGGGCCTATCTGGGGCTCCTCATCTTTAATTCTTTAAATAGACCGACAGGGTCGAGTGGGAATGGATGCGAACGAGGCTGAAGCTCTTACTAAGGATTGCACGGTGAAAAAATAGTTCATAATTTCTGATTATTTCGAATATATTAAAATAATAATAATAACTCAATTGAATAACTCAATTCAACTCTACATTATATTAAATTTGCATTTATGGGTGTATCAAATATATAGGAAAGGAGTCTTAGTCCTCTTCATTTTAGATAAGTATTTCATGTTTATTTATCACAGTGTACGACTGGAATCAGTTGCGTTTTTGTGCCGACCTCGCCAGCTTGATAACCTTTTGTCTGAGTGCCACATTTATGTGGCAGAGGGTACGTGTATGCATTGGTGTCGTTTATCATGATTTACTTACCGCCACGCACTTCACATGTCAACACAATATTATCGCCCTCGAGCAATGGACCCACAGCTCCGGCAACATCGCGTCCGGAGGCATCGTACACGAGTATTTGATGCGGAGGAACTGCGGGAGAGCGGAGAAGGCGGAGAAAGTGGAGAAATGGGGGTCAGTCGTTATAAAAAGGATGCACTAAGAGAAGTTAGTTTCAAGGGCTTAGAATGTCCTTCCATAAGTAACTAGTAGATACTCAGGACGAATTGGTTTTTGTGGTTGACTGTTATACTTTTAAATTAATGAGTTCAAATGAGTTCATTTGTATGTTATGTATTTAGATGTGCTTGTATAAACAATTTCATGATATTTTGGAAAATATAAAAAAATATTTTACAGTGTATTTGATAGTGGGCGGCAAGAGAGCTTCCTTTAATGGCGCTGCACTGGGTTTCGGGTACTCACCAATAACCGTTAAGTTAATTCTATGATTACGCGTGGGCGAGTTCTGAAAGTCGACGCGGCAGCGGTAAACCTGTTGAGGAGTCCAATAAAAAACAAACAATAAGAAGGCGCCGTTTTCGTGCGGCAATGGAGCAGTTGGAGCCACTTACGCCCTCGTCGTCCAGTTGGATGTTGTCCACCGATAACTTGGCCGGCTGCTGCCCGGTGACGAAGTACGCACGTGGCCCAAATGAGTTGGTGTCCGACCAGTACAAGGCCTTCTCGAAGGGTCGTCCCCGGACGTCGAAGCTGGAAAAAAGGCAGAAACAGAAAAGCGGACCGGAAATGTTAAAAGTTGCCTAAGTAGTTCCTCCTTGGTTATCTCTATCTAACGGCCGCAGGGGAACGCAAAAAACGAGTGAATAATGTGAATAAATGTGAATAAGGGGAAGTAAGCCCAAAATATTGACGATAAGTTGTGTCAGCAATCGTCGTCTCCCCGAGCATTTCGAATGTCGCGCCAAAGGTCGTAAATTTTAATGCGATGTGAAAGTTTTCACGGCGTGTGACCTCGCAGGATGACCTTATGCTTTGAGCATATCAAATGGATCGCCCTTGTGGGGGAAGATGACTTAATTCAATGCTGTCACGAGTTCGTCTCCTTTCGCAACGCTATTGTATTCAGTTGTATATAAAGTATTATTTATTTTAATATAGGAAATATCCCAGTGCTGTCATTCTTAAGTTTAATAATGTTTTTTCTTATCTGAAACTTACTATTTTCCCTTGAAACTGTAGGCATAACTTAGTAGCTTAATACAAACTAAGCCGAATAAAAATCAGAATAATGCCATAAACTTGAATACACTCACATGAGCTCACCTATGGCTATGGCTCTCTATGCAAATGCTAAGTAGCCATAAAATGAAAGTGGAATGAGAGCAGAGCTAGACATGCCACTTAGCACTTAAGCTGAGCTAAACTCTGGAAAACTGCAAACATAGTAGCACATACATATGTTGGTGGGAGGGGGCTCTTTATAAAGTCTACTTTAAAGCCTCCAGAGAGGCCACTAAATAAGCCCGGCAACTTATTGGCCCAGCTTGGGCTGTTTTCTTTTTCCAGCAAACCATAAATATTGAATGGAAAATTGCAAACCCGACACGCTCAAAAGCGGCCTGGGCATGGGACTGGGTTTTCACGCGCCTACAAAATGACCCTTTTCCTGTGCCCCCGTTGACCCGCGGAGCCCAGGGGTCGACAAAACGAACCCCGAGCATAAATTTGCACGCAACTAATTTCTTCCGTTTAGCATTATTTTCGCAGCCCAGCGAACGAAACAGCAAACGTTTGCAATTTTGCGCATTAAAAAGCCTGACGTGCTATCTTTGGCGCTTTTATTGTATTTGTTAATGTCCGTCGAAGGACTTTGGGCGTTCTGGAGAGCTGGAGGGTTGGGGCTGCCACGCCCTTCGCCTTGCAACCCCCCCTTTCCGGATGTCCCAGCGACACGCCGTAAATGACTTGACGTTGGCGAAGCTTTCCCACAATTCTTTCTATGACACTTAAAGAAATGTATACAAATATGGCCGAGAAAATGTATTTGTCTCTCTAAAACATGTCTTTTAATAAGTAGGAATTTAGCAGCAATATTAAAATTATATTAATAACAATATTTGGATTTTTAAGTTATTAAAATTTAATATATATATATATATATGTATATATACGCCTAGTTGACACCTGTTCATTTTGTTTGCAGAGACTGAATACATCACTTTTTGTTTAAAACTTTAAACAGTTCATCTTATTTTTCAATACGAATTGGCCGGCTTCAGCCACAAAGGAGTAAATCAGTTCCGTTTGCATTCATAGAGTAGAAAATCATTTTTGCCCAAATATATTGTCCTGCAATGGCAATATATTTGCATTTGGAATGACCTCATATTGCGCATTCGACTAGTTGTACAGTATTAGTTGAAAGTGCGTCTGCTTTGGACTTCAATTTATTGACTAATCAGCAATCGTTTAGCAAAATAGAAATACGAGCTTAGATATTAATTAGAACAGACGCCAATTGCACATCATTTTAATTTCTGGTGCAGTTGAGTTAGGTGAATTAGTTAGGTCGCAGGACACATTATATGCAGATCCTTTTCTTCGAGTGCTCCTTTCTAGTGACCCGCACACCAGCACATCGTCTTTGCACAGTCATCGCCAGTTGTGTCCTTTTGTTGTTTCCGCCGTCGTCGTGCAGTCTGTGCTATCTCTGCCCCTGCCCCAGTCCCCGTGCCACCATCTACCACCCAGTTGCGGTTAGCGGAGCGGTTTGTCATTGTGCCGGCTGGCAGGATTCTTCGCGCAGGACTCTTCGCCACCCGGCGGCCGTATTGTTTGCGCCTTTAAGTGGTTTTTTATCATTTTGCCGCTGACACAATTTATATCCGGTGCTCATATTTCTTCTGCTTATCACTGGGGCGCCTCCTCTGCCTCCACCGTCTGCGTTCCTCACTACCTTCTCATGTGTTTGGACATTCCTGCGATTGTCCTTCGAGTGCAGTAAGCCATGCGGCGAATAAATTACGGATCCTAAGCCTTGCCCAAAGCCAGGGCACGTTCCCTAATTAGCCTAATTAAATATATGCGCGAAAATGTAAACATAACGGACTGCCAAGTGCGGAAACTCCTTGCGAAATTTCCTTCAAAGAACTGCGCTCCAGGTTCGCGATGTTCTCGCTTTTCCTCGTCTTTCCTCGCTTTTCCTCGCTTTTCCCGCTTTTAATTTTGCGCATTTGCAAACAATAGAGAAACGCCGAATAGTCAACAAAGGCGGAGGAGCAATAGCGATGCGATAAGGAAAGGTGGAATGGCATGGCACGGAGTGGAATGGAGTGGAGTGGAATGAAATGGAGTTTCCTTGCCCGTCACCCAAATATGGCCAGAATACGCCGGTCTTAGCCCGGCTTGCCCTCTGTTGACGTTGTGTTTTCTCGTTGTTGGCCTTAGGAAACAATAATGCCGAGTTTGCACAATGAGCACAGCAGCAGGAGCAGCAGGAGCACCAGGGAGCACCAGTGAGCAGGGGGCGCCAAAAAGAAAGGGACACAGAGAACACAGAAAAATAAACGCCAAATGCTCGGGCAGTAAAAATTGTAAAGCAGAAAAACAGGGAAAGCAAACGAGTGGCAAGGAGCAAAATAAAATGGGCCAGCCAAGAAAAGAAGACAACATTGTGGCAGTTGCAGAAATGTCGACTGTCGTCGAAGGCCAGGCCAGGGCAGGGGAGGGGAAGGGGGCTCGGGTCTGGGGGAAAGTAGACCAATAAGGCCAGAAGAAAGGCCAGAGAAAGCTGAGGAGAAAGTATGGGGAAAAGTGGGAAAGCGTAGGAGACAAGTGGACGCAACCACGCGACTTCCGTTCGAGCAGCTTGCTATGCACTCAAAAATATTTCTAAATTATGTGTTTTTATATAAGCTATAAATAATATTCAAAGGGATTATAAACATTGTCTACAAATTAAGAACTTTCAAGAATGGAATTTTTGAAGTTTTCCGCAACTTTAATAGTTATATATAGTTTCAATGCAATGCCTTTTAATATGTTGAATCCATTGTCTTACTTCTTAATTGACTTACACACTTTTTTTTCGCAGTGGACTCTCCCCATTCACATTGGCTTTCCCCCCTTGCCCATTCTTTCGCATTTCTTTGTCGATGGTCTGCTTTTTTCCAACAATTAGTTGAGTTTTATTTATTTTGCGTTAATTGGTAGCACTTTATCTTGGGCTGAATGAATGAGCTGCGTTCTTTAAACAAATCCCGAGACGGGAAGGACCTTGAACTGGACGTTGCATGGTTGGTAATTACGTTTTGGCTTTTTCGGTGGCTTGGCATAAACTTTGACCGCCACAGCCCCGCGTCCCCGCCCCAGCCCATCGAAGTTAGTATTCGCAACCGAGGATCCCCGCCCCGAAATCCAATATCAGAGCAAGCTTCTCATATTGCCATTTAATGCTTCTCCTTTTTGTTCGCTCCTCAGTTTGTAACGCTTACAAAATCCTATTCAAAAAGATTGAAAAAGGGATGAAAGGGGACGGGGCGGGCAGCTCGAAAAAAATATATATGTATATAATAAAAAAAGGACCGAAAACTTTTGCACTCACAATATCCATTGAATAATTTTATGACAATATGTGTCAGAGCGTGTCGGTGTGTGCGTGTGTGCCCATGTGTGTGTGTGCCGGTATTTTCTGACAGTTTAAACAGATGCTGCTGTCGTGGGAACCTTTTCATCCGCCATTCCTCTCCCGACCGACTATTACCCATGACAATCGACGGGGTCTGCTTAAAAATGTCGTAAGTGTCAGATTACTTTTAATTTTAATTGATTGGGTAACTTTTAAATAGGTGGACTAAGCATTGCACTTTACACGTTGCAATAAATACGAAATGTATCTAAGTTAAATAATCGTGTTTTGAATATTATTAATCATTCTGTGGTACTTTATAGAGAATTATGAGAATTAAGCCCTATTTATTAATATTTATTTTAAGGGAGCATTAGGCAAACTTAAAGAAAACTATTTTTTCGAGCTATCAAAAGAGTTTTGCTTCCTTCACGTGAAATGAAGTGCAATTTTCAATTTGAAGCATTCCATTATTCGAATATTTCAGGCATAACAAATAAAGCTATGTTTACTCTTGCACATTTGGAATTAAAAATCAATAGAAAAGGAGAAACCCATTAGTTTAGAGTTATGGATTTCTTAGATTACAGTTCTCATATTTCTATATTTATGTATTTCATTTAACGTAACCCTCCTTTCAACTGCGAACGTTGGTTTGCATCGCATAATCCCCTTTTACAGGGTATTTAAACTGTGCAATTCAATTATGCATCGCTCGAAACTGGCAATAAACTATGAGGGCATGAGGGTCTGCCAACGTGCGGCCCACTTGGGCGCTTTATCCACATCCACCTGTATGGACAAAATTAGACAGGTGAGAATAGGCGGCGCACATTGTTCGGAGTTTCGCATATTGTCTGGCGGCCCGTATCAAATTATGCATAAAGAAACCCTATCGCAGGCGTGGCGAAAGGGGTGAAGAGGGGGTAAAGGGGGTAAAGGGGCTTTTCGGGACGAAGCGCCAGAAAGTGTGCTCCGTAACTCGACAAAAGTGGCAACAAATTTAAAATTGGTTTCCACACACAGGCACACACACATCGGCAAACAAAAGAAACGCAGCGCCGAGAGAAATATGAAACAATAATAACACCAAAAAGGGGCTGTTTACACGCCCCCATATATACACACACAAAAGTATGCAAATGGTTTTACTGCCCCTTTGTTTTTGTCTTTGCTCTTGTTTTTGTTTTTGCTTTGTTTTTCCCACTTTTTTGCAGGCGACTCGTCCTTTGTGTGTGTGTGGGGGGTATTGGTATTATTATGGAGCCATGCTGTGTAATATCTGTAAATTTCTTTTGTTATTGCCAACAACGGTTTTCCCTTGGAACCCCTGCCCCACCCCCCTCCAATTTTCCCGATCCCCTCGCTTTTCCAGCGAACGGTGTTGACATTTGTTGGCATCTTTCCACACATTGTTGCCGCTGGTGTTGGTTTTTGTTTGGTTTTCGCTCCATCTTCTTCTTAACTTTTACTATATAATTTGTAGCATATGAATATATGAAGGAGCCAGCCCGGGAATAAAAAATCTACGGAGCTGCAGAAACAAAAAGGGCAGCCAAGTTCAAATTTATGCAGTGTCGCCCAATAAATTCCGCAATAAATTCAAAATAAAACTTTCGTCCTCGGCTCGCCTATTTGGTTTTTCGGTGCTCTGTGTGAGCATTGCCGCAGGTTAGGGTTTCCAAAAACCCAAAGCCATTCAGACTTCCAGTTGAGAGTCCGAGAACAGATTTTAATATTTTGATTGGGGTTAAAAATTAGCTGGAAAAAGGGTCCCTCCGATGGGATTTCCGACTGATTTTAGCAAACAGAAATGAGATTCCACATATTTTGTTGGTATCTTGTAGGGCGAAAGTTCTATCAGAGAGCGCAATCGAATACTAATTGTTTATTTCATATAGAAAAATAAATTAGAAAATATTTAAAACTATTTCTAAAACACGATTTGCGTTACACTCGGTGCGTATTATTCTATTTGGGATCATCAACTTTAATTACTGTGCAATTTAAGCCAAAGCGGATTTGGGCAACAATTCAATTGAATTCAGATATTTACTCTCCGGTCCATTAAATCGAATATAAATACTTAATTGTGGCAACTTAAACAAGAACAGATTGTTCAAATACACAACGACGATGTTAAGTTCACAGCATTTTCCAATTACTGTGAATTCCTTCCGTCCAATTACTGAAATCGAAGTCATTAAAAGTTAATCACGACGATGGAGAGAAGTTTGGTAATCGGCCTCCCGCCTTGGAAAGCGCAATCAGGGCAAGGATTGGACCACCATTTCCGACTGTGACCAAGTGGCGACCCGACAAAGAAAATCCCCACGTTGGCATTTCTCTGTCGGCGGTGGAAGCCAGAGCTTAGTGTCGGCCAAATCGATTTGCATGCGCCACTTGCATTTCCGCTGCCACACACGCACACCAGTGCACACCCACACCCCCACACACTCACACACACGTTCACCCACACGACCGCATATACATTTGAAACTTAATTACAGTTTTAAATATCCCATCTAACCTGAAATTCGCGCAAAGTGCGACTCCAGAGCCGCCTGCCGCTCGTAAAATGGCCCGAAAATGCACTCGACTTAATTGCCTTTGGACCACGACTTTTGCCCGTCCTTTTGGGCACACTCAACAAAATTATTTACCGTGCTCTATTAAGATGGAAGTTAGATAGCTATATGTTCTTATATTCAATTATATATAATGATGTTGTATTGAGTAATTACATTGAGAGTGGAGTTATTGTAAACATCAAATAATTATATTTTCCATCGTAAGAGTTATATTTCCTAAGCTTGTTTTTCAGTTGGATTTTTTTTTCTTAACTTTCGTTATATAAGCTTTTTAATAATGACTTTCTCACAAGAGATCTTAATAATATTTATTCGAATCCGCTGACCCTTACCACCATATATCAAATAGTAATCCTAATCCTGTAACAGTAATCTCAGTCCTAAAACTACTCTATTAGATAGTGAAGTTTGAGCCCATCAGTAGATATAGCCTCAAAAAACTCTCTGTTAGCTTCTAGTCTTAACTATAAGTTAGCCTCCGATGAAAATTATAATTATTAGAAACATATATTTCATTTTTAAGGCCTACTGTAGATACATTCAAACTAGCCGTTTAAAACGAATTAAATTCACGTGTAGATGTATGCCACTTCAGACTGAGATTCTGCCATCTTCAGATTCTCTTCACTTACGCCGCCGACTGCCGTTGGCCTTTATTGCCAGCCATTTTGAATACCATTTGGTGGCTTATTACTTCTGCGGCAGACCGCTCCTCAAGCAGCCGGATACACCGCCCAATACACACACCGCCACGCTCTTCTCGGAGCAAATGCACTTTCGATTGGTCCCTCCATCCGGATTTTCCGACCAGCCGACTGTATTTATGGGCGGCTGTTGTTGGTTGGAGGGCGGCTGGCGGCGATTATGGCAGTTAGCGTGGCACTCAGATTATCCTCTTTTGACAGCCAGTCCTCCGTCAGTTGGGCTCAGGATGGAGCAGACCGGCCGGAGCAGACCCATCCAATCCGCAGCGAATTTAATTATTCATGCCACGGAACCTACGGATACAGATGCCCGGCATCCAGCAGCCAGCATCCAGCATCCAGCAGCCGGGCGCCCAGGTGAGCTTTAAAAATCAATTAACCTTGATTGTGCCACGGGCTTTAAGTCCACTGTGGGTTACCCACCTTACACTAGGTAACTAGGTATATTTGTTCTGTGCACTTGGGTTTTCCTAATCTATCAACTGCAGAAGGAAAGAAATGCATTAATTTTACAATAAACAAAGAACCCGATGCATTAATATGCCATAAATTAAAAAGATTATTACATGGGCGATACTTTACAAATTCACCTTAATTTGTTATGTACCATTTATTATTGAACACTTAAAATCAGATTTAAATTTCCGTAAGGGATTTTGCGAAGTGAACTTTAAATTGAATATACTTATATTTCCACCTGAGCTGCTCATCAAGTGCCAGAGCAGTTATTTAATTTAATTTTATATATTTTCATTGCTTCATTTCGCTTGATCCCGGCGGGAATTCCAATCGCAAGGGATTCGGCGGATGCATCGTTCCTGTTTGTCTCTTGTATCGCTCCATCCATACCCATTTTCTTCTGCCTTTTGTTTATTATGTGGGCTTTTGGGGGGCGTTGGGGGCGTGGAATGTCCTGCCAATGCCATTGATGGCCTGCAATATTGAACGTGACAGTTGGCCTGTCGACCCACAGAGCTTCCCGCTCGCTGCTCGTTACAGGTGGCTGTCATGGCAAATGTTAATTTTAATAATGGAAGGGCAAGCAGCCGCCCCCTGACCTCTCTGCCCATATCGCTCGCTTACGACTCACAACAAATAAATGTATAAAAATCTTATGAAAATCGCATTTCAAGGGTCAAAGTCAGCAGAAACAAATCCCGGCAGCTATCCGGGGCCATAAAAATGAACCCAAAGACCCGAAATAGCCTAACCCTAAAAAACTGTCTGCTTGTCGGCCAGTCAAACAACAAAGCAAAAGTTAACATTATAATTTTTAATATTTTTGCTTTTAGCCTCCTGGGCAGGACATCGTTTTGTTCGGGGGCTCAGCTCCTGCCTTTGTATCAGGGTGTAAAGCTGTCAAATGCAGAGACCTGCTAGACACCACTTTCCACAGGGTATTTGGTGTGTGGTAGTGGGTGTTGTTGTGGATCTTGGTGTGTGCGAGCCCGTTTAGGTGAGGCTGCCAGCTGTGACGTGCCTTTGGAAATGTTGCAAAGCCTGGTCGGCAAAAAGGATGCTCGACACTTGGGGAAAAATCATCAGGATCAGCAGGATAATGCAATTTACGGTATTACAAACTATCAGATGAAAGGAGTGGCCTTTCATACAAAAGGCAACATAATATATCAATACCCATGCAGTTTGCAGTTTATCATTAAAAATTTACTGAGTTACTGAAGGATATCAGTCAGATTTCGAATACAGCAATTGCCATGAACGTAGCGCTGTGCTGACTTTTGAATAAATAAAAAAATTATATAATAATCTATAAAGCATAAGTAATTTCTGAGAATTTTTCTCGGTGTACTATCTGGAAAAACCTTGGGGGACCCGTTCGGTGCCCTATTTACCACGGCTCTATTTTTCCGCCCTTCACATGCTGCTTTCAATTTCGGCGCCTTTTCGGTTTTAGCCTTTGGTTTTGATTCTTTTCTAAGCCCCATTCAGCTGCCGCCCTGTGTGTCCTTCGATTTCACGCAGAGCTGGCAATTTTACGCCGCAGCCAAGTCCTTTCTGGAGTTTTTCCCTTGGAATCCTGTCGTTCGCCTGTGCAGATGTTGCTGTTGTTCCTGTTTTCGCCTGTGTTATTTATTTCCTTAAATTTCATTCCCATTTCTTGTTTTCCTTTCGGTGTGGGTGTGTGTTTTTTCTCTGTGTGCACTGGCATGTCCTGCAAGGGAAATCGAATTTGAATCACTTTCGGATATTTTTGGTTATAAAGTCGGAAATTTTGCGACATTATTGTTTTCCACATTTTTCTAGTTTTCCGTTGTTGTGTTTTGCTGTTTGTTTTCCTTGGTCCAAGCACTTACATACCTCCACCGCTCATATTTTCCTTTTTGTCTGGTCTGAAATTTATTGCTTCCAATTGAGTGCACGAAGCGGCATGAACAGGAACAACAACAACATCAACAAGGATCAGTGAGCTGGGCAACACGATTCGTGAACAGTTCGCGTTCGCCCTTGAGATACGCGTGCGTTTGTATTCGTATCCGCATCCGCATTCGCATCCACATCCACATCCGTGTATCCATATCCATGTCGACGTCGTTGTCTATGTCCCTATGCCCGAAAATCCCCGTCCACCCGCTGGCAACATATTGAAAAGGAAGCACATGTAAGCAAAATTGACAAGGCTAAAGGATATCGATGTCTGCTTATAATGTGCAACATATTAAACCTAAGCACACGTTCGCCAGCGAGCTCTATAAATAACAGCAGCAGGAGTTCGAGGACATCGCCGCGGGGCGTGGGTGTTGATGGAGACCCAGGACGGGTTGGCGATGAGGATGGGTCCAACCGCCCTCGCCCACAATCAAAGTTGCCGCCAAAACAGTTTTCACTTTGGATGCCATTATTTTGCTGGCCCGCTTTTCACCTCGGATGTCCTTTGCCTCGGGTCCTGCGGCTAATATATGAGCCCATGTCGCCCCGTTTGGCCTGCCTGTTATACCGTTGCTTTGTTTTGCTTTGACCCACTCCTGGAGCCATGTCCTGGCCCCAAGTTCCCGGACTAGGCTTATGCGGCAGCACACTGTAAGAAAATTCCTTCTCCCTTCAAAATAATATCTTCGATAGTATTAAGTTTGGCATAACGAATCTGTTATTAGAATCGCGTGCGGCTTATTCGAAATAATCACCGATAGACTCCATTTATTATAACATTTTTCAAAAGGAGCCCATTTAGTTAGTTGATATGCCAAATTGCTTAGCGTTCAGTGTAGTTCCACCCAAACCGACTCCAGTTGAGTTAATATTGATGATGTTATTAAAATAATAAATTATTTGAAAATTATGAACTGCTGCCATTTCTCATGAAGCTGTCGGGTCGCGTAAGTGGAGGGAGTTGCCATTGGAGGGCCTTATAAATCAAAGGTAGCCGGAATACGGACCCCAGTTGGCCAGCCCCGAAAAGGGCGGAACTTCTGTCAACCGCATAGACAGATATCCACATCCCCGTCCACATACTGGGAATCTCAAAGAGACTATAAAATTAGCAAGTGGCTGCTAACCTGAATTCAAATTCGACTGCCTTGGATGGGGGGCTCCTGCTTACCTGTAAAGTGGCTTTCCGGCGCTCTCACGGAACCAGAGCACCATGTACACCCGGTCGTCCTTCGCCTCCGGCTCGATGTCGCACGGCAAGGATGCGGTTCGTCCCAGAACGGCCTCCACGGCCACCGTGGAAACTGAAAGGGGAGGGGAAACACAATTATGAGTGCACTGCGGTAAAATAATCATATGTGGTCTAGAAAGGCACGTACGAAAGCCATCAAATAGAAGATACTTTAATTATTCGTATTATACAAGTGTATATAATACGGGTATATATTGCAAGTGTTCTTTTGAAGTGCATGAACTTGTGATATTTACAATTTTTTATATTCACAGTATGCCAAAATATAGTTCTTTAGTTCCTTGAATGTAAAAAATATTTATTTCGGATAAATGTGCATTTATAAAATAGAGCTGAACAAAATACTAGGTCGGCATATTGATTTCGAAGCCAAAATGTATACTGTATTTTTTATTAATTATTAATTTAAAGCCTTGTCATAATTATACAACAGATTTCATTATAGCATTGAGCAGGCAACTTATACTTAAGTGCCTATTTTTTTTTCATTTTAGCTTGAATGACAGCAAGTTTGGCTGACGAAATGTTCTATTGGCAATCCTTGACTCATTTTCCCTGGGTGTATCATTACCGTTTCCACCCAATGCAATTGAATGAAACGACAGGTGGGGTGGCTCTTTTGAAATGTCATGACAAAACTATTGCCAAAGTCATTAACACAATATGAAAATGTCCTTTTTGCTGTGGGCCCGGGCTGACTTTCTGGGGTGTTGCCACAATTACTGCGACTCGACTCCTTCGTCGATTTCCTAGCAAATGTCAACAAAACGCTGCCTTTTAAGTGTCACGTCGAGACTCCCGTCCCACAAACGCGGAGCACGCAAGGCGGCAACCGCACGACAACCTCAAGGCAGCACCCAACCACCCAACCCAACCCAACCTAACCACCCATCCACCGACCACCCTAATACCCTACCATCCCATCAGTAACCGCCCAGATCCTTTTAACCACGCAGCTCCTTTCGACCGCAATAGCCGCTGACGTTCATCGTTGTACTCGCATAATCACAACCAAGTACGTGAGTGGGAATATTAATGCCAAATTGGAGCCAACGACAACGATGGCGATGACGTCGACAATGGTGATGACGATGGCCGGTCTGCGATTTCTTCCGATTTCAGACGGCCTCATCTTTTGCATTTAAACTGCCAATTGATGTCGCTGAAAATAGATAAATGCTAAGGGCACAGTCGTCGCTTCCGTTCCCAATCCAATCTGGTCCGCCGATTTCCCCACTCCCACTCCCACTCCCCCCAATCAATCCGGCAAAATGACACGGATTAAAGCCAGCCAACCAGCCAGCCAGGCTGATTTCAAGTTAAGGCCCCTAATTGTCCTTTGGCGTGAGAAGGATCGCAGGGTGGTGTGTGCAAGTGGGCGGGTCTTGGATGTTTAGTTAGTTCCGAACCCACAAGTCGTAAATTAATACGAGAAACATGTACTCTAAATGCATGGCCATTAATCAGCGGGCTGAATAAAACATTAATAGCCATCAAAGAGTAGCCAATAAGTTCCATAAATTGATTAGAAAAGGATTGGGCTGTGACGTAGAGTAAACTAAGTTGACAGTAGTCAAATATATATACCCAGAATAGAGCATGGCTGGTACCGCTCTAAATATGTTAAGAAATTTTAATATCCTTTGAATTCCCCACGCAAATCAGGCAGACAGAGATATTTGCCAGCGATTGACGCTCGACACACTCATCGCATCGATTTCTTTGCGCAAAAATTGAAAATCCAATTGCTCACCTGTCCAGCTGTCAGAACCCAGAAACTCGAACACATCCATCATGGACCTATTTTACAGCCCGGTGCTCATTAATACCCAAAAGGGAGCCCCACAATCGTGTTACGCGTAATTTAATTTCGCCAGCCACCAAACGAGTGAAAGGAATAAAAATGACGGAAGGCGCCGGAGGAGCGCAGGCAGGAGCAAATGCTCCGCTTGCAGACGATGCCAAAAATTGTTGACATTTATTTAATATGCGCACGTTTTATAGAAAAGCAATTCCCAGTCGGATAATTTATGGCACACTACAGAAATTTGCACATGAAAACGCCGACCCAGCGCCACCCAGCGCCACCCATCGAAAAACACTCGCCCACGCAGGAAAACCGAATGACAAACGGACAAGCAGACAGACTCGAATACTGACGCATACAGATACAGATACATCGTGTACATCGTGTACGAGTATGAGTGCTGGGTGGCAGCTACAGCTGTATTGGTGAGTGGGCTGTCGCCGAACATGGTAGCAATTTTCGTGCGTTTGTAATTCCCATGTAAGATGTCAAATGCTCGACGAGCAGACACAGTTAGGCCCTCTATATCAGGCGGGTGAGGTCCGTACACTGAGCGAAATCAAAATCAATTAGGGCAAGTACTCAAGTTAGCGAAAGTACATTCGAACCCAAAGGCTCCTTTAAAATTTGTATGACTTATGGTTTTGTTAGATGGAATATTGAAATGAACTTTTAAGCTGGATACCTTTCTCTTTATTATTATATATTTCTGACTCTTCACTTTTCAATTAATACTAACTAATTAAAAAATATTTTTTTCCCAGTGTGCTAGTCCTGTTCTGTCACTGCCTCAGAGTCCCAAAGGCGGGCGGGCTGTTGCAGCAAATTGACATAATTTGTGATATGCGCCTCCGTCGCCGCCTCCTTCATCGCATCAGCGAGTCCTTCTGCTTCGCGTGCTCCTCCGCCTGCTCCTGCTGCTCCTCCTGATCCTTCTCAGCTCCATCATCCTGCCGCTCGTCAGCGTCAGCGGCGCGCAAGCGTAAGTTTGCAATGAGTGATTTGCCTGTGGCTCCCACTGGGGAAACGCGGATGGGATGGGATGGCTGGGTCTCCAATCCCGTCCCATCCGCAGACCACGAATCAGGCAGCCAAAACCAACTGCCTGGGTTTTGGACAAAGTGGCGCGTGCTGCGGCTTAGGTGGCAAGCTGCTTCTGAGGTCACCGGATTGGGCTGCCACAAGCGGCAACAGTTCAGTTCAGTTCGGATAGACAAATGCCACTCCATCCAGTCGCGTGTGTGTGCCGCCGGGTAAATATGTGCCTGAGTTCGTGCAGGCGGTGAAATAGGTCAATTTGGGATTATTAGTGCAAATCGAAGGCGAAACTATTTTTAGCAAATTGATTTCAGAGACTGTGAACAACATAATCCCTTCGTGTTCCTCGAGATTGGGTATCTGCTGTCACTTGTTTGGCTTCGCTTGTCCAATTCAATTAATTTGATTAAGCGCTGGACACTCGAAAACATATTTATGTCATTGTGGTTAGCTAATTATCGATCATTGCAATTAAAAAGGATAAATAATTAATATTTTAAGTGCACTTTGTATAAGTTATTTTGTTGCCAAAGCCAATAGCCTAACAGTAACTTATAAGATTTTATAGTTATACATATATGAGCCAAGATGAAATGGACTGCTATTTAAACATGCTGGTAAAATGCGATGTTTGCAATGCTGCAATGTATTGCGTAATAAGTCGAGCGAATTAAATGTTGAATTCTGCTACAGACTGCATTGATACTTATTGGGTATTAGGAACTCATCATTTACTATCATCAGTCCAATACGTAAATGATTTAAGACTATTGGCATTCGAATCTGCAATATCGAGTGATATTCCAGCTTGAACCTTTACCTACTTTAACGACATTTTGCTCACGAGCAGAGGGGAAACACCAAAGCAAACATCTTAACAAGGGAATGGGAATTTCCTGGTGATTTCCGCTGGATCCTATATGGTTCGGTAACGTCTTTCCTGCGCCACCCCCAGTGTCATTTCACTTTTTATGCTGGCTAGGAGTGGAAAACAAACACAAATTTTATTTTGCTGCACGCCGCATCTCCCTGTCGTCCCCTTTCCATGATTTCCAGCACTTTTTTGTTATGAAAATTGCCAACAGCTAGGCAACACATACTTAGCACGCACCAAGGCAAACACTGCGATACAGATGCAGAGATGCAGAGAGTGGATGCGGATAGATGGCACATACTGACTGCGGCACGTCGTTCGGCGCACTTGGGTTATGCACATAGTATTTATATTTATATAGAAAAGTCGCCGTTGCCAACCCGTCCCGCTCGCCCTATATAAACGAAAGAAGCTGTGAAACTTATGCAAATTGCATTTCAGTGTCTGCGCAAAAGCTCGACACAAAACACAGCGTGGCGAGAGGAGCACACGGAGCACAAGGAGCACAAGGAGCTCAAGGAGCGCAAGGAGGCAGCGGCATCAGCGCCTAAAAGTATGCAATGCTAACGCGCCTTGCTCCAAAAAGTTGTAGAAAATGCGCATAATGAAATCCTCGGCTACGGCAGCATCTTCGGTGCACTCAAAAAAATAGTATGCCAAGCAGGATTAAATTAAACATATGCTGTTAAATTGGAAAATGGGGAAATCTTTAAGAATCGGACTTAAAGCAAGCTAATATTCAACTCTGATGATCCAGTGTTGTCGCTTATCGCATGTGTGTGGTGTAAAGATTATATAGCTATTTTGAATTATAGTTAAGCCGCTTTACTTTCAGTGTAAGACCACGGCAGCTTCTTAGCTTTACTTGACTTGGGCTGCTTGCCTTTTTCCACGTTCCACTTTCGCGGCAACGCTTTTGCTGCGCTTTGGCTTATTCATCTTTCTCTTCTTATTTGCGCTGGCGGTCTGTTTGTGTGTGTGCGAGTGTGTGTGTTGTTGTTTAAGAGAGCGCCAAAGTTTTTCTTCTCGTTTCACGCTACAACCGCAGGGCTGCCAGCGACAACGAGTCCTGAGCATGGTAATTTCTGCAGGTCCTGGATGGCCGCTTGTGTGAGTGCGCTTACATGTGTGCGGCTGTGTGTGTGTCTGTGAGCACTTAACTGTAGACACTTGTAAAAATAGCGTGCGACTGTAAAGGCAGCCACTGATGTCGACCCTGGCCGAAAGCTGCAGCTGGAGCGAGTTGGAGCCAAAGCAGGTCACGTGTGGCATAAACGTGCCATTGCGTCAGTCGCTGCTGTTGCCGTTGCATTGTTATTGTTGTCTTGGGTGTAGGAAAATTCTTTAAATAAATACGTATGCACATACGAAGAGTGTGTTAGCGTCTTTCAAGGCGTGCACGGAAACAAATTAGGGCTTGTTTAACTCAGGCAAGCAAAGAATGAAATTGATACCTTCAAGTTTTTTGATTGCAATGTGATTTAAGCTAACGAGCTGTTCATACAACTGAAGTTATTATGAAAAACACAGTTAAGCTGCCCTTCAAAGATCCTGCATTTTCTATTTTACAAGTCTGAAAGTCTTTCTGCGCGTGTGTGTGTAATTGAGATGAAAGTTAATGGCCAGCGTAGCATACTTTCGAGCGCCCAAATCGCAAGCTAACAAAACGGCAGACAATGCCAACGCACTTCGGTGTGTCCGTGTGTGTGTGTGTGTGTGCCTGCGTGTCTCACATGAGACTCATGTGCGTGTGTGTGCGAGAAGTGAATGCCACTAAAAACAACAGCCCAGTGGCATTGTTGTTGCCGCTGCCGTAGTGCCTAAGTGGCACAAGGTAAAGTCGCATTGCTGCAGCCTCATCCTCAGTTTTCCCACTTAGTTCTCATTCTCAGCCTCGGGTTCTCACGTTCTCAGGTGCCACGCCCTCGTTTTGTTTGTGGCGCGTATGCCAGTGTGTTTGTTTGTATGCGTGTGTGCAGCTGTTTCTGTGTGTTTGCACTATTTGCACTAATTTAGTTGAAAAACAAACAAAGTCCTTTGTTCAATTTTCGCCTTTCAGATTCGTAAGCAATGGAAGTAGAAGAGTTGGGGAGTTTGGTTACCACACTAAGAAAAAATATCGGAAGGACGGATTTTGAAGAACTTTATTATGTACTTACTTTATTATCCCTTCTTAATATTGAAAACTTATTAATTTAATACCAAGCCATACAAAAATGATAAATTAAGGCGTAGAAATTATATATTTCTAAACGAAGATACTTGTTCAGATTCCCAGTTATCTTTCCCAGTGCACCATCTTAAAATTCCTAGCCAAGGACTGCATTTTTGATGCAGCTTAGTGGAGCTCGAAGAACAAGACTTGCAACAGCCCCGGGAAAGTGTTAGCCCATTTTCCGTTTACAGCTTACGGCACACCTCGCACTTCCCCCCTCCCGTAATTAGCAAAGTAATTTTTCTGCGCTTAAATTTTGCATAGCCTGCAATTAGGGCGCTTCATTCGCTCTGATCCTTCAGTGGGAGGAGGGGGGAGCTGGCAATTAGCATGTCAATTGACGGGCCGAGTCAACAAACAGAAATTCAATTCCGACATGATAAATAAAATGCCAGGGCCAAGAGCAATCGTGACAGTCATGATAGCAGTCACAAAAGTGGCACAATGGCAAATACTTTTGCTTCTTTGTTGGCCCCGTAAAACAACGAAAGAAATAACAAACTGACAGGCTGGCACGCCGCTGCCAGTCTACTTGTACATTATTGTTGACCTTCGGCCTTGTCGCAGATGAGTGGGCGTTCGGTTATTGATTTCCCACTCATGGCATGGCCCTCCCCAATCGATATTTGAATATGTGTGCGGCCTGGGTGCTTAAAGTCAAAGGAACTGGGCGCTTTAAGCGCAGGAATCTCCAAGAACCTGGTCAAAGGGCAGGGGCCAGGCCACCAAGGTGCCAAAGTGCCAAAGTGCCGAGGCATGTGAATCAACTGGCAGCAGTCCAGATCCTGACCGCACAAACAAGGACCTCCAGTTCGCAGCCTTGTGTAGTTTGATGCCTGGGATGCCAGGGATTACATCAATTACAGAGCCGGCTTTTCTTCAAACCGACCTGACCGTAAAAGTAAGAATAACGAGTTGGGCAACAGGACCTTGCCGGCGCCTCACGCCCCAGTTACCCACCGCCACGCCCCCCCAAGCTGCCTCACGCCCCACATTTTCGTTTTTCCACAAAAGTCGTCGTCGTTCCACTCGTTCGCACTGTGTACATTTGACCCGAAGTGCATTGGTCATCACGTGTGGCCATGTGTCTGCATTTGAGTGCACTTTGGTCAGCAATTATTTTACGTTGAGGTCGCATTAGAGGTGTGCGCCCTCGCTACCAACAAAGTTGCCTTGGCCAGGACGAAAGCCTGGGCGAGGGTCGATTGATGGTTCGATGGATGACCATTGACGCAAAGATATTTCCAATTATTTGGAAAACAATATGAACATCCATTGTGTGTCTATTGAGTAAACTTCTATTACTCAATGAATTGAAACCATCAAAATAAGAACGTGTGTGTGTGTGAACTTAAAAAATAGAGAGTTACCACTGATAGTGAGCTCTTTTTAAAATGTAATGCAGCTGAAAAACTATGTATATGGATTCTTCAATCCACCCTTTCCGCCTGTGGCTGGAAAAAACGACTCTTCGGACTCCAGAACTAGTCGAGGCATAAAGTACAAGCGAGCTCGCCCAGATCTGCCATCCCACCTAATGGTGGTCTCGTACACAAGGGATCGAAGAGCAAGGAGTCAGGATAGTGAGGATGTTCGGAATGGGATGGGAATAGGAGGACAGACAAGGTAGTTGGCAGCCCGCAGGAGTAGTTTGCCGCCGGCTATGGCAATGGCACTGGCACTGGCACTGGTCGTGATCCAGGACCTGGTCCTGGAACTGGGAAGCTATGGCACTCCGGCACTCTGGCACTGGCTGGCAGCACATTGAAGTGCTGTTCGACGCCAGCATTTTGCAGCTGCATTGTCATGTCAACCGATAAATTCACACATACGTGCCCGCATACCAGCAAACAATTGGCACCTTTGGCCATCCTTTTTTCGCAGGGACCACGTCGCAATTGGAGCAGCTGCTCGGTGCTCCAAGACCCGAAAATCCCGAGTCGGAGCAAAGTGTGTGCACTGAACTGTTAGTTATGTTTGCTGGCAGGCAGCCGGCAGTCGGCTCATGGGTCGCATACGTAACGTTTCCGCTGCTTGACTACTGAGCGGAATGTCTATCAACCCACTGCGCTCGCCTTTTTTTCTGGCCAAGAGCGCTTTGTGTGCGTGAAATCGCGCCAGCGATGATAATGGCGGCAATTGACAGTCCTGGCCAAACTGTGTGCACCGCATAATTTAGTGGCTTCATAAAAACTGACGCGAAAAACAAATGTAACACAAAAAGAGCATGCGGGGAATCAAAAAACAAAAAAAAGAACACTTTTTCAGCTCAACTATGCTGTTTGCAGAAAAACAATTCAACGGGAAGAGCAGTGGCAACAGTTTTTCTATATGCTCTAAGGACTTTTAAACTTTGGATTATATTATGTATCTCCTTGATATTTTTAAGTCGCATTATTTGATTTAGTATTAGTATTCTACTTCTGAGACCATATTTTATGACTTGTCTGCAGTTACAACCAAATGATTCAAATTTGTATTGCTATGACTGCGTTCGAAATATATGAGTGTCATATTCATTTTTGCTAAGAAAAAAATTCCAAAATGCCGGAAGCAGATATGCGTTCATGCGAGGTTCCACTGTACCTACAAAAAGAATGTCTTGCATCCGGTAAAAAATCTCGCTGATTCGCTGCACTAATTGAAGCCATGCGAATGGGCATTATATTGGCATTATTCCATTCATGGAGGGATTTCAGCTGTTGTTAATCAGTTTTAATTACTCCGCCCCCTCTTTGTATGTGTGCGTGCGGTTGTGGGCGTGTTATAGATTACAATGTGTGCAATTTACAGAGCCGCATGCACTGTGGCCATATAAAAAGCCGCAGCATACTTATGCCAGAGCTTCAAAAGTTTTTGCCAGAATGCCTATGGCAAACATTTTGGCAAAGATTTTCGCCGAGCTCTGCGATTTGCCGACAGTTAGACAAGGCAAAAGTTTTCCGCCTCCTTGGGGTACTGTTCCCTGTGTGTGTGAGGGGGCGTGGTCGTCGGAGGGCGTGTGTGCTGCAGTGGAATTTGCAATTATTGCCGCTTAGCACAAAAATTCCATGCATGCCTGCGTGCCCACATTGAAGTAGCAAGTTGGCGAAATTATTGTCAAGAGTTTCCGCCCGCCCACGCCGTGAATGACAAAAATGAATTTTAATAAAGTTGAGCAAATATTTGCATATTTGCCGGGACGCCAGAAACTTTCATTGACTAACTTTCGCCAGACAATAAACCAATTGGATTTCTCCGTCGCCGCGTTTCGATTTGCATGTGATGCGGGTCACGCTAATTATCTTTCGGCTGGCAGTCGGAAGAACTAAGGTAAATATTATGTCTAAACGTGGACAAATATTTGACCGGTGCCCAGGTCCCGGCTCATCCGCCAGCCCTCTTTAAGCCGGCTTTTGGAAAATCAATTTCCCGCCAATGGACACGTAGCCGGGCGTAATAACTTTAAACTGTTTCAAAACTCGGCGCGAAAAATTTCATTACCTTGCCTTTCGGGGGTCGCCCTCTCGAATGGAATGGCCAACCTTTTTGGCTGTTGTTTCCGTCGCGCTCAAAGTAAATATTTGACAAGATGCGGCAGAAACAACAAGAGCGTTGCCTGCGATGTCCTTGCCTTGCCGAGGCACTTAAAACCTAATTAAATTTGCATTACAATTTTTTCGGTTTTTATTTCGCTCGCTCGCCGTTTTTGTTGCCTTTAATTTTGTTTTCGAAAACAGCCACGAGCCATAACTCGGGCAGAGCGGCGACAAAGTCTGCGAAACTGGGCTGGCTGGTTGACAAACAGGATATTCCGCACCAGGACCCTCCCAGCTGGTCAGGGAAAGAGCTTCAAAGCCGGGCCAGATTTTTGAATTAAAATGTTTTATAATTTACGCTTTGATCCATCCACCGCCGTCGCAGGGGAAATGGAAGTGCTCAAGGTGTATAATAAAGGATATACATGTTATGAGTGCCATTATTATCCTTTTTTTTTTAAGAGTCGTGAAGTGGCCAATAATAGACATCAATATATTATTTTAATTTTATGTAAGACATATGCAGTTGATTTTTAACGAAAGTATTTTAATATTGTAAATAAATATTAAAGGAATTAAAAAAAGCAGACTATGTACCTATGAATTCCAGCCACCAAATGATTTAGATTTCTTTAATCTATATTCCTTAAATTCCAGGCATCAAAAGTTTTAGGTTTCTTTGAGCTTATGTGTTTTCATATCTTCTTAATTAAAGCAAATAATCACGAAGCCTGTGGACTGAAACTTTTCAGACATAACGACCCTCTCGAGGTTAGTTTATATCTATGACAAGTGCCCGTTGAATGTTCGACACCTCCGAGGACTGAAGAGCAGGAAAAATGGGAATTTTAGTCCACAATTGGTGGCATCCCTTTGAAAAATGTCGTTACCACTGGAAATCTCAAGTTGAATGGGCCGGGGAATGCATTTTTTCCGGATGCTGCAGAAATATCAAGCAATAAGTGCAAAGAAATGGCAAAAAAAACGTCGAAAAGCAGACAGCACAAATATGTCTGTGCACAGACGGCATGGTTGCATTTTTCACTCGCAGTTGCAAAGAAACATTTAAACTCGACTTTTCTGTTTCGTCTAGCTTTTGTTGATTTTCCACGTGTACTTTCTGTTTCCTTTCAGTTTTTTTTTCCGCCCCACCAAAAGGCTTTATTCACATCCAGCGAGTGTATTCAATGTGCAACTGCAGCTGAAGCAGATGTTCTGCCCGAACCGAGTATTTATGAAGGATCTTTCACCGCCTGGTTGGACTTGAATACCGCACTAAGTCGGGTATTGAGCCTCGAAAGCGGGCTCGTAAACACGTAGAATATTGGCCATTAAGTGGTGTCAGAAGGGGCGAGAATCGAGGAGTGATGGGCCATAGATCAGGCCCTTTCTGAGGCCACCCAGGAAATCATTTAAAAGACATTAAAATTTATTTGGGACCTCGTTAAAGTGCCCGCGGTACAAGTACACACAATAGGCAATAAAACCTGCGTGCGTCACTCCGAAAAGGTTGCCCCAACAGTAGATTATGTAAATGGCACCGGCCAAACACGTGTTCTCTTAAAGCCTCCCGCCGTCCAACCTGGCGTATACGCAATATCGAGGCTGAGGCTGGCTGTCGGTGAGATCCTGAGTCGGACAACTGCAATAAAGCAAAAACTTAAAGATTTATTTCTCCCCTGAAGTTGCTGCGGCAGCTGCAGCTGGAGCTGCACACCCACAGTCAGATACATATATGTATATCCAAAGATACAGATACAGCGCATGCAGTCCATATGTTGCGTGCAAATCACAGAGCAGTCGGGATGGGTTGGTTTTGGGTTCGGGCTGGGTTCCTCAACTATCTGCTCCTCTGTCCTTCCGTCTGCCACCGCCGGCTACTAAAGACGTTGCCAACAGGAAGTTTGCAAACCAAAAACGGAAGCACCAAGATTTATTATAAAAATGCTCATAGCTCAGGCAGGCAAGCGGCAGCATATTACGTTAAAAGTGCCCAACACACACATAGACTGAAAAAGTTTTACGTGCGCACAGCCACACACAATAGGAACACTTAGAAAATATCTTACTTGATCTATATATAATAATACTGCCCTAGTTTAATTTCATTTAATATATTTCAGTTTGGTTTTCTAGTTTTAAGGAAAAAGAGCTTAATTCTGAAATTATTATCGAGCTATATAAAGATATTCTAGAAGAAGATATTCTGTTTTATGTTATTTAATGTTTACATTCCATACAGAATTTCCAATTAAAATTTTGCGACCTTTTTTAGGATTCTATTAAATACGGCGAGAGTTTACGATTGCATCAAGTCTGCCTAGTTTTATAGCTGCTTAGATTTTATATATCCCTTTAATGAGAGATATTTAATGGTTCCTCGTGTTATTTCATAATTTAACGACTTTTTGCTCAGTGTTTGCATATGCCCTATAAGTATTTAGTGGACTGGCCAGAAGTTGGCAGCAAATTGTGCGGTCGAACACTAAGGCGAGCAGCTCTTAATTGCACATTTATTTAGGATCGCCCGGCAGTCGGGCACTCAGGAGGCAGGACTAGGGATTCCGGCCAGGACCTGGCCACCCAACTCGTCGGCTAGTCCGCTGCTTAGTAGTTTATCATTCGCTGTACTTAAATTACTCCACCCCGGCACAGGGGCACCGCCCACATGTGAGCAGGAGGAAAAACTTTGTTCTCGATTCTCGATGGGCGCTCCTTGGGTTTTTCCCCTGCTTTTCCTTTTTCCAGGAAGCAGAAGCCTGCAAAAGTTTTCGCCCCTTGACGCAGAACGGAAATCTGTATATTAAATGACTAATTATAGACATTTTATTACCTTGAGCAAGATAAATGGCCAACATGTGAGGAGGGCCAAGTGAACTGGTGAACTCGACTAAAGTTCAGTTCGGACCTGGGCACTTCGCAAAAGCGAGTAAAGTATCTTATTGAAGCCAACAAAAATATGTTTAAAACGTTGTTTGAGCACCATCACCTCGCATGTCCTTGACAATTAACCATTTGATGAATACTTTAATGTTAATTAAAAATTACACCATATCAGAATTATATTCGAATTAAATTGGAAGATTTACTGCATTTACTGCAATGCTAAAGCTTTTGTAAGTGGCAGTATCAGTAACAGCTTGTCATTTGGCAGTTGGCAGAACATTTTCAATTAAAATACAGCCTAACCTTGAGGAAAAGCGGAAGAGGAGAAGACAGTGGCATGAAATGAAAATGGGAAAATCCGCAAAATTAAAATGACAAAAGCGAGGCGTTTACTTTAAAATGCATTCACACAGTGGCGGCGCCGGCAATTGCCACGTTACGATTCGTTTCATTTCAGTTAGTGTGCCACAGCTGCCGTTGTGTGTTCAGTGTGCCCCGTATTCTATTTTAATTTTCCCGCCCGCTTTTCCATCTCCCTCATCCCCATTTCCCCCCACAAACCCCAACAGGGGTGCATGCACATTTTTTGCAAATGCAGCAAATGAATTTTTTCCTTGTTGCTGTCGCTGGCGTCGCCGTTGCATTTAGTGGCATCATGAGATGCTATTGCAATTTCCCTGCTTGTCGCACATACTAATTCGCACACAGTCCGGATAGACAGTCTCGCCCTTCTGCCACATAATATATATATATATATATATATATATATACACTCGAGTCTGAGAATCTGGGTAGACACAGTCAGTCCAATAAATTCATGTCTACCCTCAAAGGTCCTTTTAAAGATTCTGATTACGAGTAACTTGATAGTACAAATAATCATTACTTTCTTTCCGCCACGCGGAACTATTGTCGACTGGAACTATTGTCTTGGACGCAGCTGTGCGCAGTACGCTGTTTGTGGCACAACAGAAAACATAACCACAAACCAGCGTTAAAGCAAAGTGTGTGCGCTCAAATGCTTTGCATAAGCGGAAAGTAATAATTTAACGAAAAATTTCCTTTTGCTGATGCTGCTCCCGGGTTTCAGCTCCTCTTCCTTACGCTTCAATGGATCCCATTGGATCAAGGATGTGTGGGCGGCGGTGGTCGACGGGCGTTGGGTGGAAATGCCTTTACCGCTATTGCGCAAATTGAACTTTTAACTGTGGCACGAGCTTCCCCGGGCATCCGGTGTCAGCTGTGTGCCTTGCCAACTGCTGTTGCTGCTGATGTTGCTGCTGCTGCTACTGTGTTGCTACTGTGTTGCTGCCACTTCTGGCACTGCTGCTGCCGCAGGAAACGACAACATGACCTTCGGGCGATTGCCTGCCTTAAATTTGTTTAGCATCTTCCGCTTACGATATGGCAATAGCCCCCAGATGCATATCAACCAATTGCAAAACTTCTGGCTGCTTATTAGCCCTAGCTGCTTCTGGGCAATCTGCAATAAGTGCAATGGCTTTTGGCCCAAACACTTATGTATATCTAGAATTATTCATGAACGAGTTATATCAATTTAAGCCCACTCTTCATAGGCGCAAATACATCATAACAAATGAACCTCAAACTTGATACTTTATAAATTATTGACCTGTTATATACACGAAAATTGTTTGGAACAGTTCTTGTTTAAGTGCTGGAATCTTTAACGTGGTTAAATATCTTCAACATCCTTGAATGGAAATTTTCTTAGTGACAAGTGAAATGTAAACTGAATGGGGAAAAACCCACAATGTTTCTTTGATTCGTGGATATTCTTCCATTTATGGCCAAGTGTGCTGCATGCAAATCTCTTTAAAATGCAATAACACGTGTTCCTATATGTGATCTGCTTCCTACTCCGGTTTCCCATTTTCCGTTCAGGATT